>NC_056734.1:447782569-448045069 GCF_019279795.1 Protopterus annectens | reverse complement strand
TTGGAGTCTTCATGTAGTTGTTTCGATTATATTATTATTTTAAAGACAGGGAGCTTCAGGAATGTGATAGTAAACCATATATTATATATAAATATACATATATTAAAATTAATTCTTTACCATTAAACAGGACTATGGAAAATTCAGTTCACCTATGCTGTATGCTGAAGCATTTGAGCATATTTTGCAAGATGTGTCTATTTAGTATGTTACTCTGTTAAGAACTAGTTGGTGAGATCTGAGAGGCAGAGATGTTTGATCATCTGAAGACGTGGAGAATTTCTACCATTTTGACAGTTAGAACTTACATCTATGCTGATATTCACATACTGTGATGATTATGCATGCATCCTCAATAAAAAGCTTAGAAAACTAATGTATTATTAACAGCAACGGATCAGTAAAAGACAAGTTTTTACCTTTGCAAATATCTCTTCATCAAAGAAAAGGTTTTGAGTATTCAGTTACGTCATGGTGATCAGAGTTTTGCTGTTACTCCTGTGATTGAGAGGAACTCGTTATTTGCAAATGAGTATGATTTTGACTCCACAGAACTATATTCAGTTATGTATCAATACAGCTATTGCACCTCTTGTGTGACTGAACGTAGTGTGACCTTTAAACCATGACATTTGCTGAGAAAGCAGACTCTCCCCTACGTTTGTCCACTTCTTCTTCTTCAACAAACTGCCGCTGCTGTTTTATAAAGATTTATGCAAATGACACATTGAGATAGCCATGCCCAGTCAATCTATTTTCCAGGACTGACTAATTCCAAAATGCAAAATAATTTTATTAATAAACTGACCCAATTTGCAAACACCCTTGGACACCTAACTTTTCAATAACGTAGGCTGCAAAACTGTAAAAGATTCTTTGATATCAAACCTGAGAACAAAAATGAGAATTTTATCCTGATTCACTAGTCATGAATACCTATCAGCTGACTCATAAAGTCTTGTAGTGTTTTACTGATGCAGACAAAACTTACTTGGTTGGCATGGATGTGTCTAACATTTGTATGATTTTATGGGGCCAAACGTGCATGAAACTATAGCTTTTATTCATTTCTTACAATGTAGTTTTCGGAACTTGTTTTAAAGACCAGTAGGATTTTGAAAGTCAAATAAACTCACAGGGTACTTTTATCTTAAGCAACTCATTGCAATGTTTTAATTGATTATTGTTACATGATTTGAATGCATATTTTTTCTGATATGGAGAAGAGCCAGGTGCTTTGAAAATGAACATTTTCCATTATCTGTTGTTTTTACATTTTCCAGTGAACATTTCTGCAAAAATTTTCTTTTTCCCTCCCTCATCCAAGTCTAATGATATTTCATAAAATTACTGTAAAAAGCATTCTGTTGATACAGCATAAGCATTGTTGGTTTTAGAGCTGTTGCTTTACTTTAACCTTCATTTTTTAAAATAACATTAATTTTAAGAAAAAATGTTGTATTTAAGATTTTTCCAGAGGCTACATGGATCCCTGCTGAAATGTCAGCTCTCCAAATGGCAAGTGCTGACACTCCAAAAAAAGACTGAACTGCAGAAGAAGAGAGACTCTGAAATATTGCTCTTCTCCTTTAGATGTTTTATTTTTATTTTTTATTTTTGCATGGAGAACAAGCCGCCAGCATCCCTCAAACTTATATCTACTAACTCTAAGGTCACCATACCTTGTAGAAAAGGGAATATCTCAAGAAATAGCCACCTCAGACTTACAGTATGTAAGTTCATTTTTACAACTATTCAGTCTCTTTGCTTCGGGACTCACTCTAGTAGGTCTCAACATTTCAAATGGGTACCGGATAGAAGCATGACCATAGATCTGGTATATGTTTACTGTTAACTGTGCTTAGGACTCTTGTTTGAATATTTATGTTAAATTACGGTTAACAGATAAAAGTCATTTTTGTACAAATTTATAAAAAAATCCAAAACACCTGTAATGGATGTAGTATGTAGCTGGAAAATAATCAGCCAAGGTTTTATGGGAAGAAGAACTCTGTAAATCTAAGACTGCAGTATTCATGTTTTGTTGCCATTTAATGATGCTTAGATTATTATATGAGTGCAGAACTAGGCTTCTGTCAGTTATTTTAAAGAAAGATTAAATACTCATGGTACCACAGGGCAATTCTGACAAGCTCCTATAAAATGTTTAATACTCCATAAATATATTGCCATTTCCTTAACAAGCTCCTGTCAAAATGGTTATATGTTTTCATTGCTATTTCTGCTGATTTGTGCAAATGTGAAATAAAGATGATTACTGCTCCAGAAATCTCAGAGGATGACTAAGCTATAAAAATATTTCAGCTGCAATTTGTTAAGCGGCTTTTCAAAATCTTAATCTGAAAAAGGCACAAAACAAAACAAAATGTTATATTTCAACACAGTTTTTATAAACAATAGTGTATTCATAATTTATCTGTCAGTCATTTTGAATAATTGTACAAAAGCTAGTTTAAAAGCTTTATTCTGGAAGCTTGTAAAATTATCATGTATAGGAATATGATAATATTCTATTTAGAATATTATATTATTTCACAGAACTGCTATGTAGAATTAAACACTTCAGGTTGGCACTGAGACAGGCTTGAAAAACTAACCAGTATAAGAAATTTGGAAAGTTATTTTCATTTATGCAGTAATCACTTCCACCATTTATTTAACTTATTCGGACAGTGAAAAACAGGTTCATTTTGGTATGCAGTCTCAAATCAAATTGTCTGCATAAAACAAAACTGGTCAATGAAATACTCTTTACGTAAGATTTTACATCACACATGAAGTGCAAAGGCTTAGTTATGTATTCCATAAATATCAGATACTTCCAGATATGTTAACACAGCCATATTAATATTGTATTACTGTTTACTGATTGTATTACTACATACATATTTTAATACAATTTCTGTTCAACTGTACTTTTGAGTGTAACTGCTAGACAGTGATTGGGATTGGCCAAACACAATCAACAAATTACCCTGGTCAATAAAAATAATAAATAAATAAATTAATTAATTAATTAATTAATTAATTAATTAATAAACATGTTACTTGTTTAATTAATAAGAGGAATTCTGACTAATAGTAGATGCTAAGTTTGGGCGGGTCTATATTAGAACATCAAATATTTAACAGTTCGAATCACTAAAGGTCGACCTTTAGTGATCGAACTGTTAAAACATCGAATGTCCAGAAAAAAAAAAAAAAAAAAAAGACTAAACGATGTGGGCAGGGGGGCAAGCCCCCCCCATCCTCTGCTACTTAAATATACCAACTCCGAGACCGCACTATGTTGAAGTAAATGGAAATCTCCCCTTAAGGAGATTTCCGTTTACTTGTTCGATGTTCTGCAGTTTCGCTATTCTCATGTCAACAATGTCAGATTTGACATTTTGTTGGCTTTCGAGAATGTAATATAGACCCGTTTGGGCATAGACTACAAAACTGTTATTAAGTTAAAGTCTGTATGATGTTCAGTTCTTCTGGAGTTATGCATCTTATTTGTACAAATATTAAAAATCAAGCTATACATTTCTAGAATAAGCCTGCAAGACTATAAACATTTTGCCTGTTTAATTTTATATTCCAAGAGTGTAGATGAAGAAAAATACAGATATTGCATGTTTAATCCATGATTTTGTATCAACAATTTGACACAGATTTTCTGAGCTTCTTATCTAGAGCATTTATGGTTGTTAGATTTGCCGCAAAATAGTCATGTCTTATTTTCAACACAGCAAAGGACGTTTTTATCTCGTGTTTCTTGTATATGATATTACTTTAATTAGAAAATGAATATCTGTGACACGGTGTGTTTGCATCATCAGAGAATGAATACATGATCCAGCTGCCCAGTCCTGGTTCCGTAATTAATGGAGTACTGATTGCATCTTCCACCAAATGGCATATTTATTGTATTGTGCTTTGATATTGATTACATGCAAAGAATTAGGGAAATTTGTGTGACTGTACAATGAAGAAAATTAGGTACCACTGAAACTTTGTTTTAATATGCACTAACGTTAGAGTTGGTCAAAGCTCCCTGCTGGACCAGTCAATAATAGTCTGGCATGATTGTCTGCTAGTGATGTAAGGCCAGGCTATGTTTAGAAATAATCTAAATGAACCATATACAAACCCACATGCACTGACCATGCTCACAAACTGCATATGAATACTCTGGGTTTAAACATTGAACTTGGGAATAATGTTTTATTTTTCTAACTGATGTATCTAATAGAAATAATTCAAAAATAATCTCTTAGAATGATCTAGTCTGCAAAGAATTGTATTTTAGACATCAGTGTACATTTCTGACTAGGTAGATGTCTTTCAGTTACTGCAATATTTCATTATATGTTTTCATGTTCATTTCAATTTTTCAAAACAAAACTAGTGTTGATTAAAACTGCCCCTGACATACACCTTCACACTAATCAGTGTGCACAAGCTGTTAGCAACATATTTACTTTCTGACTTTCCTAACTCCATCAATCCTGGGAAGTTTTTGAAGAAAAAAGGACCATCTCAGGACCTTATTTCCTATTTTATTTAAAGTCTGAGAGTTTACCACTTGGTGTTTAAGAAGTGAGAGGTTTTCAATATGTTTAGTTTATATATATATATATATATATATATATATATATATATATATACACACACATATGATATATATATATATATATATATATATATATATATATATATATATATATAGAGAGAGAGAGAGAGATCTGTAGTGGATATAAAATGTTTACACACGCCTGTTAAAATTCCAGGTTTTTGTGATATAAACAAATGAGACCACAATAAATCATTTTAAAACTTTTCCCACCTTTAATGTGACCTATAACCTGTACAATTCAATTGAAAATAAACAAATCTGTTAGGGGAAAAAATATAAAAAATAAAAAAATGTATAATACGCTGGTTGCATAAGTGTGCACACCCTTAAACAAATACTTTGTTGCATGTGCACATCCTTAAACTAATACTTAGTTGAAGCACCTTTTGATTTAATTTCACCATTCAGTCTTCTTAGGTATATATCTGCCATCAATTAACGAGACTCTGATTAACCCCAAATAAAGTTCAGCTGTCCAAGCAGGATTTTCCTGACATTTACTCAGTTGCCTACTACAGCAGAAGCTATAGTTCGCAGAGAGCTTACAAAGCATCAAAGGGATCTCATTGTTGAAAAGTATCAGTCAGGAGAAGGGTACAAAAAAATTTCCACAGCATTGCATATACCAGGGAACACAGTGAAGACAGTCATCAAAAAGTGGAGAAAATATGGGACAACAGTGACATTGCAAAGAACTGGATGACCCTCCATAATTGATAAAAAGACAAGGTGAAAACCGGCCAGGGAGGCTGCCAAGTGACCTACAGCAACACTGAAGGAGCTGCAAAAATTTCTGGCAAGTACTGGTTGTTTACTACATGTGACAACAATTTCCTGTATTCTCTATATGTCTGGACTATGGGGTAGGGTTGCAAGACAGAAGCATTTTCTTACACAGAAAAACATCCAGGCCTGGCTAAAATTTGCAAAACAATACAGCAAGTCTTCCAAAAGCATGTGGGAAAATTAGTTATAGCCTGGTGAGACCAAGGTTGAACTTTTTGGCCACAATTCCAAAAGGTACATTTGGTGCAAAAACAACACTTTGCATCACCAAAAGAAGACCATCCCAACAGTGAAGCATGGTGGTAGCAGTATCATGCTTTGGGGTTGCTTTACTTCCACTGGAACTGGGGCTTTAGTCAAATTGGAGGGAATTATGAACAGTTCCAAATACCAGTCACTTTTGGCCCAAGACATTTAGGCATCTGCTAGAAAGCTGAAGATGAAAAGGAATTTCACCTTTCAACACATCAATGACCCCAAACATACATCCAAATCAACAAAAGAATGGTTTCACCAGAAGAAAATTAAAGTTTTGGAATGGCCCAGCAAGAACCCAGACCTAAATCCAATAGAAAATCTGTGGGGTGAACTGAAGAGGGCTCTGCACAAGAGATGCCCTCACAATCTGACAGATTTGGAGTGCTTTTGCAAGTAAGAGTAGGCAAATATTTTCAAGTCAAAATGTGCCATACCCAAGAAGACTAAATGCTGTAATTAAATTAAAAGGTGCTTGAACAAAGTATTAGTTTAATGGTGTGCGCACAGAACATTTTATTTAAAGTCTGAGGGTGTGCACACTTATGCAACCAGCATATTTTATGTTTTTCAACACAGTAGAGGGATGGTTCTTGAAACAGTGCCTTCTTTTGAACGACAAAAAGACCAAGCTACTACTGTTTACAACAAACAGTAAGTCCTCCCCCATAGATTTCTCCATTCAATCCAATAATGGCACCCTTATATCCCCCGACTCTTCCACCAAACTATTAGGAATCACAATTGATAATAACCTCACCTTTGACTATCACATTAATAACACCATAAAATCTGTTAATAAAAAACTGGGCTCCCTATATAGGATAAAACCTTTCTTAACTCCAACAGCCAGAATGACTATTGCCCACTCCCATCTAATTTAAACTCTTCTGTATGCTGCAACCATATACACTAATCTAAAAATAATAATCTTACCAAACTAGCCAACTCCTTTAATAGTACTGCTAGATTTGCCACTGGAAACCCATATAGAACTCACCACTGTCTTAACCTTCACCAGCTAAACTGGCTCGAACTAAAAAACCTTCTGATACTTTCCCAACTTACCATTGTTCATAAGATTTTTTACCAACCCTACAACACACCAATACTCAACAACCTTATAGCACCCTATAGGAATCTTAATTACTTACGCTCTTCCAATAAACTTCTAGCTAGTACCATCAAGTCTAACAACTTAGCTAGGGACTCACTGTTCTCCAATACAGCTGGTAAACAATGGAACCTCTTGCCATCTGACCTAACCTCAATTCCATCCCTTCCTCTCTTTAAACAAAGTCTTAAGAAACACCTTAAAACTCACTGGCTATGCCCTTGCTGTTACCCAGACTAATCCTCTGAATTTCTCTGCTGTTATCTCTTGACTTCCTACTTCCCTCCACTCTTTCCTGTCTACTCCTCTGAATTAGTAGCACCTATAAGTTATCTCTACTACTTAGGCACCTATAAGCTATCTGTACTACTTGGCTATGAATGTATCCTGAAGGTAGTATTCCTGCCATTTCTTTATACTTCCTCCTTTTTCTACTGTTACTGTTTAACCCTTTGGAAATAGTAACTGTCTGGAGTAAACTAGAATAAACAAGGATTTAAATGTATTTTAATAATGTCTTGGGGTTGCCCTAGATATTCATACTGGAAAATGATCTGTAGGTGTATTATGTATTAATGTAGCGTGTCTCATAATTTTCCCATAATTTAAACTGTAATACCTTTCTTGTTTATTATAAACATTTTTTGTGTGGTGGTGGTTTATATGTGGAGCTTTTCTCCCCAAGCCTCTACTGAAAATGGAAATATATCCAGCTGGACCAGCCCGGTCAACAAATATAAAATAAAATAAAAATACATTTTTATTTTTTATAATTTTTGCCATAACACATTTGTTTGTTATTCAATTGAATTGTACAGGTTATAGGTCACATTAATGGTGGAAAAAGTTCTGAAATTATTTATTGTGGTCTCATTTTTTATATCACAAAAATCTAGCGTTTTAACAGGCGTGTGTAAACTTTTTATATCCACTATATATATATATATATATATATATATATATATATATATATATATATATGTTTGTGTGTGTGTGTGTGTGTGTGTGTGTGTGTGTGTGCATATATATATATATCGATAAATATAGATATAAATAACAATCCAACAAATATATACTTTGTAAATAAATGAAAAAATGAACATATAAGAATTAAATAACTTTCCATAAGGATGCAAAGGAATCCAGATGACCACAAGACAGGATAGATGCAATACTACCAAAAACAATTACCAAGGTGCCTTGATATATGAGGGAATTAGAGACAGAAAAGCAAAAGTGTCTGTGTCTCAGAAATCCCTCATTCATCTTGCTAACACTGAAACATCTGCATAAAGTCTGTAAAGCATTCTGCTATATTGTGCACACAAATCCCAATAATATTGGTTCAGTAAATGTATACACTTATAAATTATCTCTGCTAACTATTTTTAAAAATGTGTTTTAAGTATATGTATCAAAACAGTTTTTAGGACGTCATTACAGGAATATTCATAAGTAACAATTCAAATGTTAGTTTTCACATTTTGTTGTATCCTGTAAACACAATCCATGAAATGTTTGGTATTTCAATATTTAAAGAGATAGATGTATAACATAAGATGAGCTCCCTAGGGAAAATTACAGCATGGAATGCACTTGACTCCCTCCAATATTGTTTGCAGTTGCTGGCTATAAGAGTATAATCACAAAATAAAAGAAAATCTAGACCAGATTTAGATGAATTAACAGTTATCACATGCAGACCTTAATTTGCAATCTTTTATTTGCATATTTTAAATGCATTTTTCTCCCTTTTTCTTTTGTATATTGGAACAAACTAATACTTTAGCATGACATTTTATTTCATAGCTGCTCTGCATTCATGTTTTCCGAAGTGTACAGTTTAGACTCATTCAGCTAAAGACAAGTTTTTGCAGGATTTCCCTAAATAAATGTGTAGTACACAAGTATAGCAATTATAGAAGTTCCAACATTTGGGTGATACAAATGTGTATTTGATGTCTGATGATACTAGATGGACAATATTCTAATGACATGGTTTAATTTCCCCCCCAAGTAAAGGGCAAACATAAAGCACACAAGCACAGTATGGCACAGAAATTATACAAGTTCAGCACTTGGGTGAATCAATGTACAGCTAAGGTCTGAAGCTGTAACTTACGGATCTCCGTAAGAACACTGAATAATGCTTTTTGGTATTTGAAACAGCTCATTACTGTCTATATTGTCTGTAAGGCTACTTCACATAGTATTTCTGTACTTTCCTTGCTGCTGACCAGTGGTGATCACCACTGCAAGGAGATTGTTGCACACTATATACAACTACAGAGGTGCAGAGTGTTTCTACCTATGTGAGTGACAGAAAAAGCAAGACACACACATCTTCTACCCCACTTTCTCATAATTCTTTCCCCTCTGCACTTTCATAATATATTTCAGTGAGTACACATATCTGTTGAATGCACAAGTCATCAAGAAACACTATAGCTGTGAAATGTAAAAGTAATCAGGATACAATGATCTTTTGTAATGCTGCTAAACAGACACTCTTGTAAGCAGGTATGCGACCTTAAATAGGAAATTTGCACTCTTTTTTTAACAGATTTATAGTTTTTAGAAAAGGTATCTTTGGGGAAAATTGCCCACCCAGGTTTATTTCCATACAGTAGATGGCACTGAACCAAAAGGTTGTCCTTTACTGTCCATTAACCTTAATTCAATTTCCTGTTTTTATTACTGCAACTGCTAAGTATCTACAGTTTTATTTTATGTATCCTTTGTTGACCAGGTTAGCTCAACTAGGGTAGTTGTCTGTTTTTAGGGAAAACCCAAGGTGGTATTTTTACTACTAGGGGAAATTTGTCCAAGGTGTTGGGAAACTTTTCCTACTCTTTTTGATAGGTGCTGTGAGATGTTTTATATTCACCTGAGCGGCCACTAATTCAAGCAGAGAGGACCTTGGTTTAACATATTACTTTCCAGTTGCAGTTGAAATTGTTTATATTAGAAATGTTAGTATTTTCATAGTTTATTTTAATTTTATTTTATTATGCTTCCTTTTAAAATGATAATGTATGTCTGAACTGATAAATTCATTTTGGTGTGCTGCTAACTGATTGATGATTGTTCTGCATGTTATTGTTACAGTCTGATGTAGCACTAATGAATTAGCACAGTGATTTGCAAAACATCATAGATATTTTACCACTATCAAAACTTTATAAGTACAATTGGAACTGACCCTTTGTATTGTACAACATACAAATAGTAACTATTTTTCAACGGTCTGGGTATATTATGTTTTAAGCAAGCAGTAAATGTGGTTAACACATTAATGTATTTAGTTAGTTAATTTTTAATTTGGTTTCAAAACTTACCATCAGGGAAATAAACATACTGAAATGTAAAACAGAAAGGGTAACAATATCCCAGGTGAAGCTCAATATTAAAAGATGATCTTTTTAACAAATATATGGGGGTGGGTAAATTGCAGTTACATTGCATGCCTCATCAACAAGAAAAGAAGAGATCAATTTATTCAACAGCTTTGCAACTTATAAGACCGTAACCAAGATAGGCACACAGGCAATCCAAGTGAGTTTATTAGAATGCTAGATACAATTAAATAAGGCAGGTGAAATGTTATACCCAATTTTATGTTTTTATTTTCTTTTTAATGAGACGAGACAGAACATTTTGGATGGGTATAGAGATTTGCTGATCAGGTCGGTCACAAGAATAGTGAGTGCATGATGATAGATCAAATAGTATTTGTCAGATGGGCAGCAAATCAAAAAGTGACTTTCGGGAAACAATAAAATATGCTCCACTAACACTTACCTAGGTGGGTATAGACCAGCCCCCCCCCCCCATCGCCTTAAGTTATATATATAAACTCCATAGTCATACAACAGTGGAGAAATATCCAACACTTAGTATGGCTTTCAGCAATAATTCTTCCACAGTGTTGCCCTTCAGACAAATTACCATCAGAAGCTTATCTTCCACAGAATGAAAAAAGCAAAAGATAGAAAGGAAGAAAATCATTGGGTTGTGATGATTTACTGGCAGAATTTTACAAACGAGGGAGATCTATTAAAATTATATAAAATCGGACTGCAACATGATAATATGCCTCCAGATATGGATCAGTTAGAGTACTAGTGCAACCTAAAGGCTAGAAGTCTACAAGATTCCAATAGACTTCTAGCCAATCTAGCTGCTTAATTATATCACAGAAATTTTAGCCCAGGCCATGGATCACAATTTATTTTATCTATGATTTCTTAGCTATACTTTCTTGGCTGGGTTAGTCCCACTAAGTCTATGGCCTCTTTTTTAAAGGAGTCACAAGGTTGTATTTATACTGACTAGGGGAATTTCAGCTAGGGCACCAGGAAACTTCCCCTACTCTTTTGAAGCACTAGCTGTCACTAGGGCTTAGAGAATTCCAAGCTGGAGGAAGGAGTAAACATTACTGCTGGGGAAATTTGGACAGAGAATCTCAACAAGCTAAAATGCTAGTTATGGAGCTAGAGAGTGGAAGTATGGATACAGAGATATTGTAGAATTTAACAAAGGAAGGAGAACCAAATGAAGGTGAGCTGGAGTGCTAGTATGGACTGAGAGCTACAACAATAGTCTGATAATGAAGTTGATACTGTTACAGAGAAGCAGATTGTAGAAGCAGAAAGTACATGTTTACCTGAAGGAGTTGCCATGAAAGGCAATACTGCCAGCCCAGCTATTTGGAATTTTGTAAATAATTATATGTCATTTGTGAATATCAACATTATTCATATGCATGTGTTACAAATGTATTAGAACTGTATGTTATATGTATATCGAATTGCTGGTACAGAAGTGTGTGTTGAAAGGGGTTGCAAACTACTGAGCTTTAAAAATGTATCCACAGTGTACCCTTCTGGAACATAACAGAAATGCACATATACTATTGTAACTGTTTAGATGTATATAATTTAACAAAAGAAACTGGAACACAGGAGGTTAATTTCAGAAAAAATAGTTGAAAATGTAAATTACTTTATAACCAAGTAATAGAAATCATTCAGTTTCACTGCAGACACAATGTCTAGAACTAGAGGTTCTCTGCATTGTCTTGCAAGTGTTTTATTGTTTTATGACTTCCAGCAAGTACCAAGGGTTGAGGAAAAGCCCCCGTGTATGTATTTTCACAGGTAGATACTAAATGCTACCAGCTGTATCAATGGTTTTCATCTGGGATAGTCAGACGACAAGAAGTGATGTCAGCTAGTAAGCTATCACAGCCCTATTTGGGATATTAATTTAAGAACTCTCTGATAGAGACTGCATATTCTGTATTTGTCTTTGACCTGACAACATCAAGATTCACTCACCACATCGGTCTTACTAAGAGTAAATAAGTCTAGGTAACAGTATAATTCTGTTAGAGACAGTCAGAAACATAGTGAAGCATAGTTTAGATGTTTTTCTTTATTTATTTGAGACTGTCCTGCAATTTTGTTTTAAATATGTCCTGTGATTTTGGACTCTGTTGTTACTGTATTATATATATATATATATATATATATATATATATATATATATATATATATATATATATATATATATATATGTGTGTGTGTGTGTGTGTGTGTGTGGGTTAGCTTCAGTTCACAGAATGTCCACTTCCCTGACACACAGTTCACCGACACTTCAGATCACCGACATCTGGTAAGCTGATGTTTCCCACGTGGCAAGTAACCATTTGGCCATCTAGTTGAACTTTGCCCTTTACAGCCGTGGTAGTGCATTCTCAGAGTTGGTATATTTAGTAAAGTATGGGGGGTGTGGGTGGCATAGCCCCCCTCATCATGGTATGTTTTCTTCAGGTAGTTCCTTCTGTTGGGATGGCCAAGTGTTTACTTACCTTGCGGGAAATGTCGCCTTTGCGAATGTCAGCGATCTGTAGTGTCTGTGAACTGCGTGTCGGGGAAGTGGTTGTTCAGTGAACTGAAGGTAACCCATATATATATATAGATATATATATATATATATATATATATATATATATATATATATATATATATATATATTATATATATATATATATATATATATATATATATATTTAGTATTGTCTTGTTCTTTTATTATTTATTATTAAATATATTTAAATCTTTCACTGTGGCTAGTCTGTCTAGACATATTTAAGCTTGGAGACTACTTGTATATTTATTTGATAACACTGTGTAGGCCATTCCTAATAGCTTTGCTTTTGGTCAAACTACCACTTGTAGTGGTAGTAACATTACACAGTAATATTGGACACCCTTTGTTAGAGCCTTAAAGTAGTTGATAAGGACATGGCTGGTGGAAGTAATAACTACCTCATAGTCTGGGTAGAAGGGGGCATAACTAGAAATCTGTGCCAGCCTTTCCCATGTGTGTGTGTGTGTGTATTTGTGTGTGTGGTGTGTGTGTGTGTGTGTGTGTGTGTGTGTGTGTGTGTGTGTGTGTGTGTGTGTGTGTGTGTGTGTGTGTGTGTGTGTGTGTGTGTGTGTGTGTGTGTGTGTGTGTGTGAGCTACTTGGGCAGGGACATGAAGCACTGGTTGGACAGAGAGGGCGCTGGAGGTCTTGGCTTGGTTACTCAGCTGAGATCTCAGTCCTATAGCTGTGCCAGTGGGGAGTCCTATTGGGGATCTGGAGAAAAATGGAGAAACCAGCCCCGGACTGTCTGTGGTCTCTGTGTGCTCTTAAGGGAAATTTCACTTGATGCAAAGAAGTGCATCTGGAAATACTGTGTGTGCACCTGTCAGCCTCTCAATGTACATCCCCCAGTGGTGCTAGTGGTCAGGATTGAGACTCCTTGATTACTGTTACTGGTGATTGGGCATCACAGGAGTAATCATTTTTAAGGATATGCCTGTGCAACTGGGTACTAGATCCATGGTGGTACATCAGTAGCATTGTTACCTCACAGCAAGATGTTCTCCTGTTCGATTCTCAGTTGGAGTGTCTTCATTGTGGAGTCTGCATGTCCTCCCTGTGGTCGAGTGGCCTCCAAAGGACATGCGTGAATGGGCGTGCCTTCGCTGAAGGTTGGGCGTTGGGCTGGCAACTCGGCACTGTAAAAATTGACTGCCAATCATTAGCGGACTGGAGTTCCACTGTGGCGAATCCTAACTGGGAAAAAGCTGAAAAGACAAACAACCTGTGCAACTGGGTACTGCTACAGGCAAAAGTGAAGTAAAGAAAAAAATAAGCAAATGATGTAAGGCAAGGAAAAAGAAGAAACATATAACATGAAGAGAGGCATTTATCAGTAGCAGAAGCACAGCAGCTTCAGAATTAAAAAAAAAAGACTAGTGGAAAGAATAAGAAGTAAAATTACTGTTACTGTTGACAGGAATTACCGTATGGGCAATATTATATTGCAATTAGGATTTACTTTGTAAGGCTTGAACAGTTTTAATATTTGGGGTCAGAAAATTTTTGTGAAGTTACTTTTGAGAGTTATTCAATGTCAGAAAAAATATGGGTGAAAAATAACATATATTGGAAAACTTTATTTTTCAGAACTTTGGCTTGCAATTAAAAAGAAAACTGACTGTACAATTCAGAACTTCAGAGATGGAGGAATTGAACTTAAAACATTTTCCTCTTAATATGAGATAACGTGCATGACATAAAAGAAATGTAACATAATAGAACTGTATGGACTGGGGGCATGGATTACACTGGACATTCATGATCAAAAATTACAGCATGTTTCAGATAATATAGCAGTACGTGGAAAACAGATCAACTGAAGGATATTGGGGCCACCTGAAGACTTGTTTTTATTGTGATGCTGAAACACATTTAGTTCAGGAATGCAGAAAAAGAAAATATGGACAATGTGGGGAGCAAAGCCATACTGCTAGAAACTGCAGACCATTTTTTAGGAAATGTTCTTTTTAATTTAACTGTTTTGTGCTTGGAAAGAAAAGGTGCATGAAAAATAAATTGAGGGTGTGATGGATAATATGTAAAGAACAATAGTTGGGAAGAAAGTGAACTGACTGCTATAAGTGGAGAATAAATGGATATAAAGTGAAATATAACTGAGTAAAGGGGAATAAGTAATGGTAGAAGAGATTTGAATATAAACAGAAAATAAGTATGATAGGTTAGCAAGTGAAAAAGAGGAAGAGGTGATGCAGAAACAGGGGAAGAACAAGATCAGAAAGAAGTTAAATATATTGGAGGGATGGTGAAAAGGAGCAAAATAAAATAAAAACAGGAAGAAAAAAGATATAAAAACTGGAAATAGAAAGGGATGACTTAGATATTATGGGACTAAATGAAATGTTAGAGTTTTAATGGTTAATGAAAGGTACAAAAATAAAACAAACATATGGATGTATTAAGATAGTTGGATGCAAGATTTGTTAAACAAAAAATAAAAAAAAGAAAAAATAAAACTGTATCAGAAAAAATAATATGATCAGTAGGAAATTAAATATGTTCTTGGTTTGGGGTGTAAATAAGAAAGGAAGTAACAATAAAATAGTATTTGTAATTACTGTGATACAAGAAAGGATGATAATATATGACTACAGAAAAATTGTAAATTATATGTGTATACAAATATGCCAGAAAAAATGATGAATTTAAAAAATATGTGACAGAGAACATGTCAATAGTAGTGGATAGGAATTCTAACTGTAAGATAAGAACAGAAAATGGAAAAAATAGCGCAAGAAGTAAAGGTAGTAAGATACGTGATACAATGTAAAAACTCGAGAATAAGAAAAAGTAGACACTAGACATACAAAAGGGAAATTTTTAAAAAATGAGATAGTTATTGTTTATATCAAAACACCATTTTTAGGTGACAATAAAATAAGGAAAAAGAATAAAATAGGTAACGAGGAATGTAAATAAAAAGAAAGAAATGAAAGGGAAGTTTGTAGGCTATGGAAAATAACACATACAATGACAGTATTTTATAAAAGCTGGACACAATGGTTGGTAATGTTTACAGAGAAACATAAAAATACTTTTTTGGAAATAGAAAGAAAGGTTAATGAGAAATAAAGTAGAATATACAAATACATTGAATGGTTTTGAGAAAGAAATGGAAGAAGGAAATGGTAAAATAACAGAAACAAATAATTGCATAAGAAAAATAAAAAAGAGACAATGTTGTATAGACAGTAATACTTTTAAAGGAAAAGAAAGAAGAAGTTTCATATTTTTTAGGAAAGGAGGTGAAAACAGGGAAGGGAAGAGGAATGGGATATTGAATGAGAATATGGTAGTAAAATGTAGAGTTAATAGAAAAAAATGAAGAAACAATGCAGGAGAAGGAAGAATTGAAAGGGGAAGGTAGAAAGTAAAGAATATTTCAGATAGACCAAAAATGTACA
This sequence comes from Protopterus annectens, assembly GCF_019279795.1. Classification (NCBI taxonomy): domain Eukaryota; kingdom Metazoa; phylum Chordata; order Ceratodontiformes; family Protopteridae; genus Protopterus; species Protopterus annectens. Next base: position 448,028,915 of record NC_056734.1, on the reverse strand, counting down.
TTAGAACAAAGTATTGAAATGAAAGAATTAGAATATGTTATAAAAGAAGGGAAGTAATAATTAAAATCAGGCTTAGATTGATTAAGTTATGGATATTTAAATGGTGAGTATAAGGAAAAAAGGTATATTTATGGAAATACTGAATAAATGGTTAGAGGAAGTAAAAGAAGATGAAAAGATATATGCTTGGGTTATTACATTTATATGGAAATAAAATGACAAAAACATTATGAATCGGAGGCCAATAACACTGAGGAATGTGGATTACAAAGTCTTTATGTAAATAATACAAAAAATGGGAAGCAAATTAGAAGAAGTGATATGGGAAGGGGATATGGATTAAGGGAAAACTAGTCAAGGAAATGTTATTAATAAAAAAGTAATAAGATGTTATTTTAAGGGATAATAAAGACAGGAGGGTAGTTTCATGTGATATAGCATTTGATTCAATAAGTCATGAGGCAAAGTGGGATATTTTTTGGGATTGTGAGTTTACGAAAATAATAAAAAGTATTAAAGAAGTATCGTGAGATGACTTGGTAGTGGTTATGGTAAATATTTGGTTAGAAAAGAAAATACATGAAAAATGAATGAAACAGGGGTGTTTGATGAGTATATATTTATTTGTGCTAGTAATGAATGCCATAATACAAAGTTAGTGGTAAAATGGGAGAAGATGGATGAGAAATGGAAAAATATGTAACAATATATGCATATCTTTCTTAAAGAGATTGTTTAGTTATTGGAACAAAAAAAATAGTATGGATGAGGGAATCTTTGTTAAGGATGGAAAGAGAGTAAAGCAAAGCTATTTTAAGTTTGAATGGGTCAAAATGTGAAGGTTTGATGCAATAAAGATAAGTAGAAAATATTTTGCTAGAAATTAAATAACTATTAGGAATTGGGTTTAGCAAAAGTGGAAAAATAATACAACGATGGAGAAAATTCCTGGATGAAATACAAAAGCCAATTAGTTGCTTGAAAACTTTCTGTTCCTCATTCAGAAAGAAGTTATACATATTTAATCCATATACAGTGGGAAAGGTAGAATATTTGGTGAATATATATATATTTTTTGAAAAAAAATGGGAAAAAAACTAAATTTTTTTTCAGTTATAATTTTTATAAGAAAGAAGAATGAGGTTTGAATGTAAAAAAAATCCATTTGCATATTTGACATATGTTTACCTATTTTGGGTATTAAAATACTATATGTGAAATATACAGAGATGGGGAAAATAAAAAAAGGCCAGAAAAGAAGTGAAAATGAGGAGATGATGGGGAAAGAATATGATTGTAAGATGAAATTATGGGAAATTAGGATCAATGAAGAAAGAAATGGTATAACATGACAATGGAAAATATTTAATATATCAATGGAAAGATCATACGAATGAGATAAGAAAAGAAGTAAAAATAGATGGGAAAGATTTAATGATTTTTATGAGGTTGGAGATTTCTTATGCAGATTATTATATGATACATTGTTTATGATATATAAAGCAATGGATAATAGAAACTGTAAAGACTGCAAAGATGAAGAGGTGACAAAACATTCCCCCATTTCAATAAACTTCCATGCAGGAATAGCTTATTCCTGCATGGAAGGGACTGTTCCCGTGCAGCACTGCAGTGTGCCATGCATATTCATGAAGGTGTGCTGCCGTGCTGTAAAACGGACACAAATCTGTGTATGAGTGCAGGGGGTGTGTCTGAGAGCAGTGCTGTCACAATACACATGCCCCCTGCACACCAGAATTGCTGTATGGCAATTTAAATAGAGCAAGAATGCTCATAACACCCCCAACCTATCAGAGTAAGAAATCTGGACAAAGCCATAAGGGACAATTGTCCCTACAAACCCAGAAAGTTGATAGAAGAACAGGTTTAGCATTAGCATGGATATTCTGAAGGGTACAAAGTAAAAAAAACATAACAAATACATTTGTTTCACATATACAATAAAGTTTAAGCTGCATGGGTGCGCCAGTTGCTTACCAATGCTTAGCCCAGCTGAAATGATACAATAAGTTAAAAAGCAATAGGCATCCAACATAAGTATCAGTGCAATAGTTTAGTGGTTAGAGCATATCCTTTGCATGCAGTTATTCATGGCTTGAACCTCACCAAAGCCATTTCCATTTTGTATGTGTAAACATTACAATTTTAATTTATTTGTATATTTATGTAGGAAGTAACTTATATTTTTCAACCAGAGTAGTGTATTAGGTCCAGATGTGAGGTGTCAGTGTAATAAAGTAGTGAAACCCCCATATAAACACAAATGCCCCATACATTATAGTCACACAAGAATAAATGTAATTATAGCACATTGGAGGATGTCAGGTAAGGTAAACAAATTTAAATTATGTAATGAATGATGAATCAATCCCATACAGGTGGTAGTCTAATAAAATAAAACAAAAGCAATCATAAGCATTGTACAGCTATGCTGACCGGGTATAAGCATTGTGTACATATGAATGCTAAGCATTGAGTAGCCCAGCTAAATGGATTTGCCCATTGGTAAGCAGTGCTGAATCTGCCCCTTTAAGCACTACCAACCTTAGCAAAGCAGGTTTGCCCATAGCTTAGCATAGCTCAGCATATTCAAAACCATCCAATCACAGCAAAGGGTGGGAAACTGGCCGTATTTAAATCCTGCAGGTGGGAATACAGCTCATAACTGGTTGTAGCTCTCCACTGTAGGCAGTATGTCAGGTGTTGGAGAGGGCATGCACTTTCAGGCAGAGCACTGTGGCATACAGGAGTCCAAGGTCATGGTAGGGCTCCTGGTAAAAATCCATGAAGTGAGACTGCTGTAGGACCAGTACCAGGGATCCCAATATAAAGCAGAAGCCTGGGAATGTCTCGCCCATGATCTCGCCAGTGCCATTGGCATCCCTCGGACTGGTGAGCAGGTCCGGCACCACTATGCCCAACTTGAAACGGCGGAAGAAGGACCTTGAACAGTGGGTCCAAGAAGCAAGACAGAGGGCTGATGTCCCAGCAGTGTGTAAGTATTCATAGCAATAACTGTTTACCAAAGTCTGTGTATGTGATGGATAGGTATGCCTAATGTTTCTCTATTTTCATTACAGCTCCAGTTGAGCGGGCTGCAAATCAGGAAGCCCATGCCAGTAGGTTGCAAAGGCTATGTAGCAAGGCTGGTGAGTAACAACCCTGCTTGTAGTAGTCATACCAAATAAATATAAAGGAGTAGAATGTCACCTGGCAGTTTAGAAAATGTGTATTATATGTACTGAATAAACCAGACAATATGACAGTAATAGTCACATATAGGTCATATTTAAATAAAACTGTAACTGCCTGGCAAAAAAATTCTAAATCCTGGACTGGTTGTATTTACTCTGGTATTGTATGGCATGAAATGTTGCATTCACCAAGATCTGATACCTGAATAGTAATGTTGTGTTAACCACTGTTTCACACACTGTGTTACATAAAAAACATGTCTAGGAATGTTGGGTATAAGAATGTTGTAATTACAAGGTCAGATTGTACAACCAAGAGAGACTTAGACAGAAAACATTGAAGGAAGCAACAGCATTTTCTCAATAGCTCACTCTGATGAAACACAAATGGCTGTATTTTTAGCAGACACAGCCATGGTTCAAATCCTGGGAGTGGTAGTAAGCTGTATGCATAATTTTAACTAGTATTTTGTGAGTATGTGTAGAAACAGTCAGGTAGTGTTAACAAACATTCCCCCCACAGGTCTTCAGGTAATAGAACTGTAACTGCCTGGCAATAAAGTTCTAAATCCTGGACTCATATATACTCTGGTATTGTATGGCTTGACATGTTGCATTCACCAAGATCTGATATCTGATTAGTAATGTTGTGTTAACCATGGTTTCCCACATTGTGCTACATAAAAATATGTGTCTAGGAATGTCTATATAAGAATGTTGCAATTACAAGGTCAGATTGTACAAATAAGAGAAATTTAGACAGAAAACACGTAAAGAAACAACAGCAGTTTGTTTATAGTTCACTTTGATGAAACACAGATTGTTGTATTTTTAGCAGACACAGCCATGGTTCAAATCCCGGGAGTGGTAGTAAGCTGTATGAATAATTTTAACTAGGATTTGGTGAATATGTGTAGAAACAGTCAGTTAGTGTTATCAAACATTCCCCCCACAGGTCTTCCAGGTAAGAGAAGTAGAAAGTAGCTATAAGAAGGTTGAAGTATACACTGTGTACATACCACTGCCCAAACCAAGGCCATAGGGTATTGTAATAATACCTGTAGAGTAACGATTAGAGCAATGATCATTAAAGTTGTGAGTACTGCAAGGATATACAAGTTGTTAATTGACATCTCTTGCTCCCCCTCACCATATCTGTAACACTAATCTAAACACACAAGTCAGTGGGTATGTTTTACACCAAACCTATTGTTGGGACATATGCCCTATTGTTCAACAAATATTGAAATGTGTTTCTATTAATGTTCTATCTATCATTGGTGGCCTGTTGCTATCAATGTAACCTGCATGCCATTGTAATGGCCACTGTGGTTCCATATAAGCATGTGTTCTGTTTGCTATGCAACTGTTCCAAATCTGTAGCTTTGGGTTAATGGGAATATCTATGCATGCTGTTATAACTAAGCCTGGATTGTGTTGACTATTACTAACCCACATATGTTCTAAAACTGCAACACCATAGCACGTTTGGGAAGGCCGGTCCCAGCAGACCCACCTCTCCTCACCTGGCTGTGGCAAGGGGCACCAGCATGTCTAGGACCCACCCTGGGACCTCGTCTTCCACTGGCCCAGAACTACCCTTGCATGGATCTGCCTCAGGGGATGGGGCTCGTCTCCCCCAGGGAGTGGGTGCGGACAGGATACCATCACCCGAATCCAGGTCCGGAGACTGGTGCATAGTGAGCTCTGAAAGGAGTTTGGAGATCTGCTACACCAGCTTGAGGGCCATGTGGTGCAATTAGAGGGTCAGCCTGCCCCTCCTGCTCAGCCTCCAGTACAGCCACCTTTGGGGACATGAAGGTGCAGTGGTGACTGCCCATGGGTGGGGACCTCAGTCCCACTGTTTCCATTTGAGGGCTCATGGGCTTCTGATTTCCAAACACCCCTCTCCATCCAAGGTGTTTACCCCCCACATGTGTCATATACTGCCCTTGTATGCTGTCTTGTCTGTCTTGTCTGTCTTCCTAGCCAATCTCCTTCCTCAAATATACAAACTATCCTTCCCCAACATCCCACTCTCACCTTAAAAAAAAAGGGCAATCTGTTCACAAAAAAAAATTTGCCCCATACATAGCTGTCCATTTCGCACAAGTGTCCACTGGACACATGTAATCTAGTCTAATTGGCTTCACAATACATTATTGTTGTCTACACCAGTCTGTCAGAGGTTTGAGTATCCAACTATACCTCCAAATTCAGTATATATGCATAACTGTTGCTGTAGAATATAACTCCATTTAATTCTTTAACATTAGAAAGAATGTCCCAGTTATTCTTAATAATATCGCACACTATATTAATATTACTAGTAATAGTAGAATTACATGGAGTTATAGGACATGAACCTAGATTCACCTTTAGGAACAACAGGTCCTTGAAAAGACAGCTCTGTTGCAAGACTGGCAATGTACAACAATATAATCAATCCGACAGGTTAGGTACATACTGTTGTACGAGGTGTACAGCCTGTCAATATATACATGTGGGAGGCCGCTTTTTACATCCACACAAGGGGTTCACCTTTGAGTCTAATTTTTATGCTGATTGTCAAATAAAGAATGTGGTTTACTTTAGTTATTGCACAATCTGTTATGCTTTTTACATAGGAAAGACCAATTGTCCTTTGAAAGACAGAATACTGGAGCATATAAGCGATGTCAGGAATGCTAAGGAAAGCAGTGCACTTGCAATGCACATCAAAGAAGAAGGTCACACACTTGGTTTTAAGTTTTTGTACTTAAAATAGTCCCTGTTAATAAAAAAGGAGGTAATTTGAATAGTCATACAGAAGGTGTTGAGCAGGAATGGATACTCAAATTCCAGGCAGATGTACCACCTGGACTTAATAATAAAGTATCCTTAAAACCTTTTTTAAGAGCAAGATCACTGAAACATTAATATTTGTATGTAATGTGTATATATATAATGCATACCTTTTAGTAATATTTACTGTGCTTAGCCTCTCTCTATATATTTTTATACTTTTTATATGTACTGCATTTTTTGAACACACAGATTATATACTTATGTATTCTATGAATATATTTGTGTATATATATATATATATATATATATATATATATATATATATATATATATATATAATTTTAGTACATGGCTTTGTGAAGGTATTATTAGAGTTTTAAATAGTTAGGGTATTTGTATAGTTGTTGACTATTTTATTTTATAACATTAGCACCTTGGTGTGCTAGCACTTTAATTTGTACGCCACATGCTTTTATGTCTTGTTTTTATTGGTTGCTTTGTGATCTATGATTCTATTTAAAATGTTTTGTTAAACCTGTTTAATGTTAATCTGATGAAGTGGGAGTTGTCCGCGAAAGCACTTACTTTCTCTGTGTTCTATTATATTAAACGTACTTTTGCTAACGTACCTGCTGTGTGCCACCATTTCTTTTTCTCTGGATAACCACCATGAAAAGCCTTTCCAAAGCTAGCTATGGCCTCATAAAAGCAAAGGTGGCTAACCTCACGTCAGCCATGCAAATGGAGACTAGTTGCATGACAGCTGAGTCAAACAACAATGCACTATGAACACATACACAAATGCATGGATACCGCCTTACCCAATACAACCTGGACCCTCACCTCCAAAAAGAGGAAGCTAATCTGGTGGTCCCCTGTCATAAAGAAACTGTACAACAAAAGGAGGGAACCAATGTGGCATAAGGTGAAGTCCCAAGACTGGAAAAAAACCCTTTTCAGCCTCAATGAATAGTTGAGATCCCTCATCAAATACTACAAAGTTAGCTGTGAGAATAGACTTGGAGCACATAGTAAAGGCAACCACAAGGCCTCATACAGTTATGTAAAGAATTTCCATTGTAATACCAAGAATTGTTCTGAGCAACTAGACAATGGTACCTCCCAGACTGAGCCAACAAATAATGCCAATGTACTGGCTGGCATCTTGAGTCCAAACAGTACCCCTCACCCCCGAAAGGACCATTCCCCATACCATTACACTGCCAGGAACCCAGCATTACTGCAGCACAGGTTACAACACCACTGTCCAAGGCCAAGAATACAGCCTCTATGGGACCTGAGAATATCCCTGGTTGTGTTCTACATGAACTATAGAGTGACCTGGCACTTTACCTGTGTGCCCTGTTAAAGCACAGCCTCACCTCTGGCTTTGTCCCCACTGAATTGTGCACTGCAGCAGTCACCTCTCCCCACAAATGAGGTTTAACTACAGACCCTGGGAAATACCTCCCCAACTCCCTTACAAGTCTGTTATGCAAAGCTATGGAATGCATCATCATGCACCTAATAAACATGGATATGGGAATCTGCAGACTCAGGATCCCACACAGTTTACATTTGTGAAAGGTAGGTCATACCTGCTCATTCACCCTGGTCAACCTATTGCTGTCAGTCACCTGAGCTGTGGATGAAGGCAAGGTGACACCTACAGCCTACATTGATCTTGCCAAAGCCTTTGATAACATTCCCAACTCACTAAGCTCAGCATCAACCCCTATATCACTAGGATGGAACAGAGACACAAACACAGGGGTAGATTGGACATACTGCTGTCACACATTGAGACACTTGCAGATATCACTGGGTTTGTTGTAATGTCTTTTATGAGGAATATGAAGTCGGTAATACCAATAGATGTTAGTATTTACTGACTGCATTCCCCAGAGTCCACAACTGATATACCAAGGACACCAACTGTCTGGTGAACACACAAAACATGACAGGCAGACATGTGGCCAGTCTGTGGACAGTGTGCCTGTGGAGAGGAATGTCAGAGACATATCACTGTGAGTCATGACATCACACACTAAATTCATGTCCATACAAACCCTGTCAAGCTATCAATCCACCATTTGTATAACAGCATTGATGGCATATAATCTGTTCACAAATCTGTGGATATATCCCCCATGTTGGTTGGCTGTCTCCACATGTCCTGTCCTGTGATGTATTGCAGCCCACTGTATATGAATATGTAGGCCACCACCTCTGTAATGTCCCTCACACAGGCATGGAAATGGGGCAAGCCCTACATTAAGGAATGTCCCATATGTCGGAAATAGCAGCAGTGTCCAGGCCCACAGCACAATACAATGTGGGCACCTATATAGTGGTGTGGCCATAGCAATACCTGGCATCTGCACATCTGTACAGAGAACAGACAAGAAGTAGATAGCCAACAGGTTATGCATTAGGATGAATGTATTGAAAGATAAATGCCTGAAACTGAAAGGTATGCCATTACTACATGACAGCAGTCCCCAATGACATGTCTAAAGAACATAGTAGTCTACAGTTAATATCAACATATCAGATCAATATCCAATAGGAGATACATATAAACATACAGCTCAAACACATAGAACAAGATACTCACTACTCAGAGTCCAGCTTTGCATGCAGGGATTTATGGTTCCAGTACTACAATCTGCAATCTACTCTTACTTGAAAAAGTACTGTTAAAAGTACTGACATAATGATACCATATGTGTTAAACTATTTCTGTCAACCAGTGCATTGTAGCTGGTGTAACATGCAAGTGTGACTGCATATAACTTGGGATGCTACCCATGTTTGAAAAAAATCCAAAGAGAACAGATTGTGGTACTACCCATGTATATTAAAATGTCCTTACAGTATACTCACACCCCTTGCAACTGTAATGACCTCACATAGAAGCATTGTATGTAAAGGGAATTACATTTAATTAAAATTAAAATTAATTCAATTTTATCAGTCTGAATTGCGAAACCTGGTTACTAAGGCTAGGCTATGCTTATCAGGTGTAACCATTGCTTAAATGTAAATGCTAAGCAGATTTGCACACTGGTAAGCGAAGCCTACACAGTGTAAGTGCCTATACGTTTAACGGTATGTTAGCACTGCTTACCGTTGGGCAAACCCATGCAAACCCACTTAAAGCTGCTCAAAACTGCCTTAACCACTCTATATCCAACAGTCATTGTTCTGCCTAGCAACAAAATAAACAGCCCTTGCAGGTCTTGAACCCAAGACCTTGCACACCACAGCCTATGCAATTTACCAGTAAGCAACCTCAGCTGTATTGTTTGAGGATGTTTACTCTTACAGCCAGTTTGCAATAGGGAAGAGACAAGTGTGCAATTAGGAAAGGATTGGTATCTATAAAGATATATATATATATATATATATATATATATATATATATATATATATATAAACATATATATATATATATATATATATATATAGAGAGAGAGAGAGTGAGATATGTAGGTAGATGCATATATGTGTACAACAATATATAGATATATTAACAATAAATACTGAGATGTACGTATATATATATATATATATATATATATATATATATATATATATATATATATCTGTGTGTGTGTGTGTGTGTGTATGCATACAAATATATACATAGTCATACACACACATATATATAGATAGATATATATATCTATATACACACACACACACACACACACACATATATATATATATATATATATATATATATATATATATATATATAGATACACACACACACACACACACACACACACACACATATATATATATATATATATATATATATATATATATATATATATATATATATATATATATAGATATAAATATATATGATAGACCACCCACAACTGGGGCAGCATGCACAGCTGGATACAAAAGCAGCCATGACACTCACACCCCCCCCCCCACAGTCCAGATAAATGAGTGAACAGTACATTGCTACAAAATCATGATATGCCATACACAATGGCCAGACATACAACAATCTCTTAGCAAAACAAACAAAATGCCTGAACATAGCAACGAAAAATACAACCAGCCAGTAATTCACACATTTTTATTATACTCTGATGTCTTGGCCAAAACCTTCAAGGAGTAAGCATCACCAGAAATACATGCCTTAATCCCAAGAAGAAATTAACACCTAATTACATAATTGAATACACAGCCTCCAATTACACTCATCATTTAACCCCCTATGAGATAAAGTATCACAGTTGATATTAATACATTGAAGTCTGTACATAACAATTGTCCTTTTATGAATGTTTCATCATACTGAGGAAGAGACATTTTCAGAAACAGTACCTTGAGACCCACTACTGTCCCCGTGATGGGATTTATTCAAATGTACAGCTAAAGAACTGACATATTTCTTATCAGTAATACATCTGACATGTTCTAACAGGCTAGTTTTAAAACATGTATTACTGTCCCCCACATAAAATATGTTACAAGTCCATCCAAGAGCATCCCCTATACACCTACCTCTTGAATGTACAGACTTCAACATGTTCCCCAGCCATTCTCCTCAGCATGAATTACAACACTAAATAATGATAGACCAGCATACCTATCCACCTACTACTGTATGACATCTGGACAAAGCCTGACATAATTGGTGGACAGAAGCCCAAATATATGGCCATGCATGAAATATTGCTGTTATACACTGAGAAAGTTGCTGGTGTTACAGGGTTTGTTGTAACATATATTTTCTGAGGGATATAATGTCATAAAAAATGGATGTTACCATCTACATAGTGCAATCACCAGAATATGCTACTGATTTGCCAAGGACAACACCTGTCTGGGGAACAGCCCATACATAACAGGCTAACCTGTGGCCATTATGTGGATGACCCCACAGTTGAGAGCAATGCAAAGACATAACTTTGTCAGACTGAAAGCCATGCAAAAGTAGCATGTGCAGACAAATCCTGTTAAACTAGCATTATTCTAAACATATAACATCAATACTCACATTCTGCTCCTAAGTCCTGAACCTTCCCCACTATTTAGTTAGCTTGTCTCCACAAGTCTTGTTGTAAGAGGTAGTAGCCCACACAACTCCAGGATGTCTTCCTCACAAGTAAGGGAAAGGACCAATGCCCACATCGAGTACTCATTTATAGGACTGTGTTGCCATGACATTGACTATTGAAAGAACTACGCAGTTGCTCTGCATGCAGTTAGCAAGTGGGGAACCCCAATAGGTGCACAGGCCATCACCTGGTCATCAGCATCACCTCCAAAAGCCATTCTGCTACCTATTTAAACCAGCTCTAACCCTGTAGTGCACAGGGAGAGAGCAAGAGAGAAATAGCACATGAGACATAAAATGGAAAAGAGAAGAAAGAAAAGAAGTAAGTGGAACATGTAAACAAGTAATTGAATGTAGTACTTGGTCTGTAATAATGGGAAATATGGTTTGGAGGAATATATGTCCCAACAAGGCATGCTGTACCAATGTCCTGCTAAACAGCTGCTATGGCCTCAGTATCTGACCCTCTATGCAGTGGGAGATATCACAAACATACCTCTCAACTGTACAGTTCCTCACAGAATGCCCACATATTACCATCATGTATTTTTGTCTGTTCCTCCTGAGATCTGTACTTTACTGGCAAACAGCTGAGGATTGAAGTTATCAGATAATGACAAACACTTGAGTTTGAGACTCCACATCCTTAAGAATATTCACTGTAATGCTAAATGTATCATTATATGAACTTCCTCTGTTTGTAGCAGGTATATTTAAAGTCTGTCCCTATTAATCCCCCCATCATTTTAGGCATTGTCCAGATGTGATGCTGTGAGAGGTTGTGAGGTGAGAACACAGCTCATGAGCCTGACTCACCTGTGAAAAGACAGCACATATATGACAACCGCCGTGGTGTCTGTCAAACAGTTGTGACTGTGCCACATATGTTTTCACAGACCAGATTGTTATGCTTTCAATTGAATTGTACAGTCTATAGGTCATACTACAGGTGAGAATTGTTATGAAATTAGTTATTGTGGTGTCATGTTCCAATTGCACAAATACCAGACAGTGTGTCAGGGGTGTATAACCTTTATATCCACTTTAGCTATATGGGCAGCAATACCTGACCTGTATATTCTGCTTCCAGCAAGGTAGAGTAATCCCCTTTGGTGGACAGCAGCAATACACAAACCATATAATAGGTTGCTACATTGGCTGTACAGGGACACATAGGTGCAGGCAGTAACTTTGAAGCAAATCCACCTATATTGGAGGCAGCAGGTAAGTTCACAGTTGACGTCCTGTAAGGGTGGCTATGACTATAAATCGGACATATCCACACCACCAAGGACAATTGCAACCATGTCTCCACATATGTTGTAAGTCTCAGATGAAACAACGCAATTCACCCTGTACTGGGGGTAAAGAACAGCTCATACACACATGCAGTGGATATAGGCAACCTGCATCACACAGGTTAGGTGGGAATATCACCACCATGTCCATCCCAGTCGTACATGGAGAAATGCTCATCAACCACACTCCTCCCCACAGCAATGGTGAGCATGTATATATTGCCTACCGATGGCAACAACAGCATATCTCCATGGGGCATGCTAACATCAGTGTCTGTCTCCTGCATGAACTCAGACATGCCACCATACACACTTCATCCACATGGCAGATGACCACTGTCAACCCTCTGCACAGAAATGAATGGAAGATAGAAGATTATACAATCAAGTGTCCAACATTGGTGGGGATAAGTTAGCTCAGGGACAGCCGTGTAATGCAAGCTGCTATAGCCATGATAGCTTGGAGGTTTCCAGCATAGTCTGGATTATTTGCAAGTAATATTCACTGTTGATGTGTATTTTGACAACCGTATGAGGTCCTGTGACCCTTTCCTGTTCATGTCTTCCAGGTAACATGCAGAATGCTTGCCTACCAATATTCTTTGTTAGGGGAACAGACACCATCACCCAATATGTGATTGGACATTATGCCCTGTTATGTGGACGGAGATCAGAAGATGTGTGTGAGAGGCCTGCCCTGTGGAGTAGTATGGTCCACAGGGTAAATGATGCCAGACTGCACAGCAGAACCTACATGCATGTGCAGCATCAGGCCACCAACGCAACCTCAAATGCTATGCCCATCAATGAGCTGCTGCTGTAGCAAGGGACCAGCTAGACACAGGTGGGGGCCCAGCCATCCAGCCCCCACTGACACCCACTGAGGATCTCCTCACCACACTTGGCCCACACGCCAAATGCACAGGCCATGACACTGAGGGAAGCATTGTGGAGGTGGGTTGCACACACACACACACACACACACACACACACACACACACACACACACACACACACACACACACACACACACACACACACACACGCACACACGCACACACACACACACACACACACACACACACACACACACACACACACTGGATGAGTAGCATGCAGGTAAGGTCCCAGTGGGGATTAGTACACTAATTTATCACACATACATGTATCTGTATTGTATCTATAGGCATGTGTCAGGTCCAGTTGCAGTTGTGGATGGGGTTTTCTAATGCACAGAGGTGAACATCTATGGTGAGGACAGGACATTGTGTATTATTGCGTTTAGTACTCTAGATGTGCAGACATCCTGCATCCATCCTATACCAAGGCCACATGTGCATCTGCTGACAATAACCCTCTCTCACAACTACCTATGACTCTCTGGTCTGCATATGGGACAGCACCCTGTAGCTGGTGGTTATTACAGTGTTCTGTTGTTGCCTGGCAATACCCTGTGAACTGCATGCAATTTACCATTTATACAACCATCATTAATAGCTATATTGCTTTATGTAATAGCTATACTGCTTGTTATGCATGTTCACTTGTGCTGGGGTTAACTGTATTGCATCACAGTGGTCACCACTGGGGCCTATCTTTCTTGAATTCAACATTCCTGTAGCATACCTCACAACTTGTCAGTGCCAATACGTCTGGACAGAAGCCACCAAATTGTGCTGGACAAACTTGCTAAGGTAAAGTCATGCATGACACATTACTGGTATACAGTGGATATAAATTGTGTACACACCCCTCTTAAGATGCAAGGTGTTCCTGTTACATACTAATTAGGACCACAATATGACAGTCCACACCTCTTCCAGCCTTTAATGTGACCCATAACAGGTACAGTTCACTTGTAACACCAAGCATCTGTATTCATGTATTGCACCTACAAGGCGGGTCACCTGTGAGGGCAGTAGACATCCTATCAGTATAATGTTTCAGTCAGGTATGATACTTCATGCTGCCATATGTGTCTGTACACTCACTGTGGCCTACTTGGCTATATTATCACATACATGGACATTGTTAAGGCACACAGACCACTACCGACCATGTATAGGTTTCAAACATATGGATATTTCAGACACATCTGTAGAGAGGACTATACAATGGTTTAACCTTCAGTATGTGAGGCAGATGCTGTCACCAAACTGTATAAAGTAATGGCAGTGGGAGGTGGTCACCAGCCATGTATGGTATACACATCAACATGGTATAAGCCAGACATGATATGATCCTCACACACGCACAAACAGTTGCCAGCATTAGGATTAGAACTCCTGCCTATCTTGGTATTCCTACTATAATGCTACACAGTTAATAGATGCTCCACAGAGCTTATACATTTCCATTTCTTCCAAAGGTACTTCTAAGTTGGATGACATCAACAGGTCTGCTACATTAGAGTGAAGGGAAGTATAAAAGGTAGTACACATGTCAAAAATGGTATGAGCCCAAGGTTCATGATTCACACACGCATGCATGCACACACTTGCCAGTATTGGGATTAGAACTCCTACCTACCTAGGTATTCCTATTTTAGTGCTACACAGTTATGAGACACGCCACAGAGATTCTACATTTCTAGCTCAACCAAATGTACTTCTGATGTTGATGACATCAACAGGTCTACTAAATTGGAGTGAAGGAAAGTGTAAAAGGTAGTACACAGGTCAAAAATGGTATGAGTCAGACAGTACATGATTCACACACACATACACACACAGTTGCCAGTACTGGGATTAGAACTCCTGCCTATCTAGGTATTCCTACAATAGTATTACACAGTTACTGTACACACTACAGAGCTTACTGAACTTTCATATGGCCAATGCTGCTGATAACTGCTCAGCTGTGGTAAAGTATTACAGGTGGCAGACAGTCTGCCTTCTTTTCCACCCGTACATCATGCTAGTTCTTTCTGTCTTGCACTTCAACTAGCATTATGGGTTGGCACTTCACCAGGTTATTGTATCATGAAGTGTGGCACACTTGTGAGCCATCAGCAGTAATTGTTCATCACATATGTCGCCCCAGTACTTACTAGTTAAGTCCACCCTTCCTGGCATGTTTGAAGGGTGGTTATCTGTGCTTTCACCCATTGACCTGGTACACATGACCATTCCAGGGCACTGTTGCCACTGACACATGTACACAGACAACCCTCCTCTCTCTAAACTCCAGACTCCTGTGATGGTTACCCATATATCACCCAATGTGGACAAATGCATTCTCCAGCAAGTAATGGTCTAGCAGGTCAAGAGGATAAGAGCAACACCTGCACCACACCATGTGGAACATGTAGCTTACCATGACACCCACTTTGACTCCCATGACAATACAGTAAAAAGCCACAACCCACCTTCCCAGAGGCACTCAATGGACATCTACCAAAACAGCACAGACCAGCAAGGCAGACACTCAATCAGACAATGCAACATGGCACAAGCCAAGGGACACATATTTAACCTACAGTGTGCCCCCAAACTAAGACCCTAAGGCTAACCACCTTGCACAATACAGTGATCATGGGTAACTCAGTACTGAGGCACACACATCACACTAACTAGGTTGAATATGGAACAGGTAACAGCCAAATATCAATCACATGCCAGCATCTATCACATGACACAGCCAGTCATTTCACTCCACAACAACTATGAGTATCACTCCATATCCATGTGGGTGTGAATGAATTGGGACACACTTCTCTGGACTACATGACAGGATACATGGTTGAACTCTCTGACTATGTGGTTCAGGCAGGTGTGATAGTAGCCCTGGGAAGTGTACTGCTGTCACCCAGAATGATGTTGTGGTACTATCAACAGATGGTTGACTGCAACATTGGCTTAAGTGTTATGTGTCATTCTCAGGGGATCCAGGGCCTCTCTGCCTGGGATGGCATGATTGCCAGAACCCAATGAATTGCCATGGATGTCCTACATCTGTCACTGCTGGGTTTCCAGGTAATGGCTACGTGTCTTGCCACGTCTATGGTGCCTTATTGGGCAGTGATCCTAATGTTATTACCACCATAACGGTGACACATGTATGCAATCTGAGGGCCATGCTGCTCAACAGTGGACATCTAACTGTCAGGATGCAGTCACTCATAGCAGTTGTTGGAATGGAGGACACATGTCTACTGTAGTGGAGAGGTGGTTCACAGCAGCAGACAGCAGACCTGCAGTATCAGGCTTTGACCCATTCCACAGCTGTCAGCCCCCAAACATGGACCACACCACACCTCCAGAGGTGGTGTTGTCTCCGTATTCAATTTGGATAGGAACACCTCCAGACTAGCATCCCATCATTATGCATTGAAGATACATCCAGTACAACCACCTTGGGCTAATGGTGCTATCCAGACCATAGCCTGCTATGGGTCCACATCAATGTCCCTAGACTATCATTGCACATTCCTCAATACCCTGCCATCTCTGATGGTCCAATGCAACACTGACATAGTATGAGTGTTCAACTACCCCTCCATCACCTGGGTAATGTAGCCAGTCACCAGTACAGTGGCCCAACACTTCTGAGATTCATCATTTCCATTGCCCTACACCAGCTCATACTGACCCATGGTAGAGGATGCAACAGCCATGACCTGTGTTGACCACTTAAAGATTGGACCATTGTTCATCCCCAGATGTCAATCCCTGCATGGTGAGATTCACACAGGCTGTAATCAACATGGAACTCAACATGTCAGCCACACCCACCAGAAAGATAACCACCTGGCAAAAACTCTCCAAAGCTAACACTGCAGCCATGAAAACAGAGATGGATGTCTTCATTGCATCCATGGCAATGGGATGTGTAGCTGTATGACTGTGGAATCTTACACATAGGTACTGTGCAAACAGGTACATGAATGCATGGTACTAGCCAGAGCCAACAGAACCCAGGCACTGTCCTCCAAACACTGAGAGACAATGTGATGGTCCCCTGCCATTACTGAAGTGTACATCAGAAAGAGGGCACTGTTGCAGGGAAAGATGGTGTCCCATGACTGTTGAACTCACTTATTAGCCTCAAACATAACTTTGGATCCCTCATTGAGTCCCTGACAGGCATCTATGGCAGCAGAGATGCAGCAGACACTGATGACAGTCACAACAGCCATGATAGTTACATCAACAACCTCCATAGCATTAAACACACATGCTGTGAGTTACTGCACAAAGCTAATACCTATCCTGAGACAACAGATATTGGCCACAGTCTTGTCAACACATTCAGTGCCAGATTTACACCTCTCTTCCCCCACAAGTGAAATGCTGAGTGAATGTGTTCTCACATGCTGTATCCCATGTCCGCTCTAGGCATCTGTGTGTCACCAGCATGTGGCCTTGCAGCAAGACCACAGGGTATGGCAGTGTGGTGACACACCCACCATGTCATAGGCAGGGTACAGTATGTGCACAGTAATTCCCGGTCTGTAACATAGTGATTACATATGCCTCAGATTATAGAGCTGAGGGTTGCACATAAGTACATGTTGATGTACAACATCTGTTGTAGAATAGAGAATGGTACATGTTCTGGTTTGGACACACCTCTGATTGCTAATAACCACACCCATGGGGGATATTCATCAACCAAACACAATGGGATTAGTATTTACACACACACACACACACACACACACACACACACACACACACACACACACACACACACACACACACACACACACACTTGCCAGTACTGAGATCCATAGGTTCATTGCTTCATAGGTGTGTAGTAGGTGAATGGGCCTGAAGGTTCTACAAGGCTAGCCCAAGGGAATACCTTGGCATCAGGCTGCATGCAATAGTCCCCAGTGTGGCTCAGGGGTATAGTCACTGGAGTGGCCCCCATGAGTGGGTATTGTATTCACCATCCACTCATCCAGGTTTCTATTGTGGGTGGCCAGTGATGTGCACCACTTCTCATGTATGTGATCTATATTCCATAACATGGACAGTGTCTGGGTTGTGCACATGTCCCACATGCATGTTCTTTGATGTGTGGAAGTGTACTTGAGGTCTCTAGGGGAATGTTGTGTGGACAGATTGGTATATTCTAATGTAGCATTCCTGACCTCATTTGGTGAGACCTGGCTATGTAACTGAGGTAGTGATTACACCTACATTGACAGTATGATATGGGTGTTTAGTGGAGTTATCGGCATCTGTCCATACAGGGCATGTGTATAAGGCATGGTATTCCCTTTGTGGGGTACATTTGCAGACTCTACAGTTGTTGCAGGTGTCCAGTGGGGAACATGGCAAAAGGGCCACTGTACACATTTATTGGGCTACTGAGGGGATGGAACAGGGTGCCATGTACTTTTTCTTGCTGGATAACACACATTCAGTCAGGAGATGTAAAACATCAAAGTGCTTTCTGATGTCAGTGGCACTGATGTGGTCAACAGGCATGTAGTCCGCTGCTATCACACCGTGCTTACTATCTGTGAGGCAATATGCAGAAGAACTACCAATATACTGGTTGTTGCCTAGCCAAGCGTGTTTGTGTATGATACATGGGTGGAGAGTGGTCTCTGAGTAATAGGAGGGTTGCCTATATTGTTCACTAATCCATATTGTCACATATAGGGCTGTGGATTGTCTACACCAACCTCTCTGGTGTTTGACATCTGTTGGCCTTGTATGTTTGTGAATGACCACAAAATCAGGTTTTTACAAGTATACACACACTTTCTCAGACACTCACATTTACACAGTTGCCAGGATCAAAACTGCTACCTAACTAGTTTGCTACACAATAATACTACGCAGTTATCACATGCGCCACAGAGCTTATATATTGGAAAGCTGTCCAAAGGTATCTTTGAAGGTGAGTCACATCAGCTGCAGTGCTAAAGGAGGGCTAAGGGGAGAGTAGTATGTGTGAATGTCCACAAAATCAGGTGTCATCAAGGACCCACACACTCTTTCACACAAACACAGACAGTTTTACTGTTGCCATGTCTGGAATTAGAACACCTTCCAAACTAGTACACTACACTATAGTATTACGCAGTTATCGCAAGCGATACAGAGCTTATATGTTGGAGAGCTGTCCAAATGTCACATCAGCAGCAGTGCTAAAGGAGTGGTAAGGAGAAAGTAGTAAGTGTGAATGTCCACAAAATCATGTGTTATCAAAGACACACATGCTCTCACACAAACACACACAGTTTCACAGTTGTCATGCCTGGGATTTGAACTCCTACCTGCCTAGAATGCTACACTATGGTATTACGCAGTTATCACAAGTGCCACTAAGATTGTATATTGGAGATCTGTCCAAAGGTATCTTTGAAGGTGAGTGACATCAGCAGCAGTGCTAAAGGAGGGGTACAGGAAGAGTAGTAAGTGTGAATGTCCACAAAATTAGGTATTAACAAAGATACACACACTCACTCATGCAAACACACACAGTTTCATAGTTGCCATGTTTGGGATTACTAACTAGTATGCTACACTACACTATTACACAATGATTGCGAGTGCCACGGAGCTTATGGGGCTGAGACTTCCCAAAGGGTTATTTCAAGGTGACTGACATCAGCAGGATTGTTAACATGGGCAATGGAAGTGCAGTGTGTGAATGGACCATAAATCATTCCTCTGGACACACACACACACTCAGTCACACACAACTTTACATTTGACAGGACTGAGTTTACAAATGCTACATGAATACTTATTTGTACTACCGTGTTACACAGTTATCACAAGCACCACAGGCACTATAGGGCTGAGGGCTACCAAAAGGAATGTCTACAGTGATTGACATAAGCACATCCTATGATATAGGCCAATTGGATGTGTAGTAGGTGGGTTAAGCCTCATAATGGAATTCTCTCTGTCACTGTCTGTCTCTCTATCTCTACCCCACATCCCTGTGTGTGTGTGTGTTTGACATATTATAGTCTGTTGGCCTTAGATATGTGTGAGTATTCCTATCCAGTGTGTGTGCAAAGCATAAATGCTGTACAATTTGGTGTGTGTGCACAGATATCTGCAAATGACAGATATGTATAGTCCACCATGTTGTCAGACATGGTCTTCATTTCTCTAAGTGTATGAACATGCACAGTATGCAGTATGACCTTCTGTACTGAGTGTGTGAATCCATTCCAGGTAGGGTTGTACTCCAGTCCAGGGTTTGGTGTTCTACACCTACAGCTAGAAACCTGTTTCTGCAGGATATCTGTAGGGTTGACAATATGGAGTCACAATGGGTGACAGGGGGATACTGTAACTATTGCTGTCTGTGCTGCTTGTGTTAGATGGTTGGTGTTAGCAGAGATATTCAGACATATGTACTGTTTTACACTGTGATATATTATGTCATCAACTACTGACAGATATAATTATTTGCTCACAGTTATTTGTTGGGAAATACAAGATGAACGAAGCTGAGTCCAGTATTGTGGGCAGCAGCCTACACATTCTTGCACACTCCTTCCATTCTGGAGGGGTAGCTACAGACACGTGCTGATGGGTCTGTGTAAATGGTACAGCACCTTGGTAGTATGGTAGCTAAGGAGCCCCTTCTTGTACATATATCGACTTAACAGAATGGCCATATCTTGCTGTGTCCATACCTCTCAGCTGTACCGATTCACCCAGGTTACCCTGAGGCAAGGCTAATATATCTGGTCAGTTCCCATTCACATTGTGGTTTACTAGCAGGTTTGTAGCCACCCATTACTGGGTTTGCAGGTGGGGTAGTATGGGCACACATCAGTGTTTCAGACTTCACACACTTTATGACATCCATGCTTCTACACCCCCACTCTATTATTCTATCCTCTTCCTAACATTATGCGAGCGATATCTGAGAAGTATCCCTATAGTTGGCCCTTCATCCCAGAGGTATTTATGGATTGGTCAACAGTTCATGCAGTAGGACATGCTACTGGGATTTGTCAACATGGCCTTGCATTTGTGCTCTATTGACTGTGTTAGGTTGTTAGTTTGGACCACATGAGATACCATACATTGGCACTATGGGTGAGATACAGGACTTTGACAGAGGACAGAGACTGTAGGCCATTTGGTAGTGATGCAGGCCATCTGTATCAGGCCAGTGTGTTCTGTCACTCCTACATTCCCAGGCTGTGAGCCAGTGGATTCCCCTCGGGTGACAGGATAAGTGTGCGAGATGATAATGGCAATAGTTTCTTTCCATATTGATCCATTGGTCTGGAAGCAGGCAGGGTGCTGTTTACAGCTAGAGGACACACCTGCAGAGGAAACCTCTTCAGCATGCTGCATTCTGTGTGTATTCCCATATAGAAGTGGGGTCATACTGTACTCATTCCAAACAGCAAGGATATGACCTGTGATAAACCTGTGCCTGATGGTGGGGTGAGCTGAGTGCATGTGTGATATGGAAGCTACTTGCAGCTGACTCACAGATATACCTGGGACATTCCCCTTATGCTGCTTTGTGTGGAGACATAGGCAGTCTCTCTTTACTTCATAACTGTGTGTTTTGTGGTCTGCCAGTGATTGGCCAGACTTCATCAGTATTCCATACTATACAGACAACTAATGTGCTGGTAACCTGTATGTACAATTCCAAAGTTCTGTGCAGATGACAGTAATATTTTATGCACTCTGTCGAGGGTACTTCCACGTGTGTACTGTGTGTATGTATGGGCCCACATTCATGGCATGTCCATCTTTCAGACAGTGGCAGATATTGACATCAGGACAGTGAGTATGAACAACTGCTGACATGGGTATTGCTAAGAAGCATTGTGGTTGGCACTGCAGTTGTTGGATCATGGCCCTGTCACCCACAGTACTGCTTGTAGGCCAACGAGACACAACCCTCCATGCCTACATACTGACCACTTTCAGACAATATTGAACACACAACAACCTAACACACAAACCCCTGCATATTGTACACATGCAACGATCTATCCTGTAGATTGGAACAGCTCAGGTAATCTGTGCTCTACTGATATTACTCCTCACACTTACATGTTACTGTATTTCTACATAGGATTGTGGGGGGGCACACCTGATGACTTTAAACATTTGCTATGACTGTACTGGTATTTCAGGTACTCTGTTGGCTTCCATTTCATATTGTATTCTGACCTATCATGCAGACTGGAGGCATATCAGTAGAGTACAAATCTTAGGTTTTATTGACCTACATTTCAGTTTCAGATTTCTTACCCTTCATAACTAACATACAAGTGCCAGACCTGTTGTAGTCTGTCTGTGTAGGTCTGGCGGGGGTGTTCTCCATTGCCATCAATTGGAGGCCTTAGACCAGCCTTTCTTTATGGTCATCTACACCTGTCCTGCTGGCTGAGGATGGTGGTGTGTATGTGAGCCTCACTGACATGCATGAGTGTGTCCTATGGACACACATTTGGGCTACCACATGTACTGCAGGGGGGTTTGTCACCTTGTCTTGTACTGCCTAGTATGTTGACACCAGTATTTGTTATGGATTTCATGCTGCCCATATAGGTGTTCACTATATGCTGCCATCCCATTCATCCACTTGATTCCCTTGCATGCTCTCATCCATACCATAGATACAACTATCAGAACATACTACACCATTCAGTAATTGATAGGAAGAGTGACTTACCTTGTGGCTGGGCCAGTATTGAGAACAGTGCTGGAGGGCTGACTATGTTGGATGCACATAGTACACTCCCTATATATGGTAAAGCACAGGAAGTGTCATATTTGGCATCCCTTTTACTGTATGTGTGAGTCAAAGAGAGAGGTGTCATTCCCTGGGGCACTACCGTGTCAGTGTATGTGCTGTGTGTTGCCTCTTTGCCAAGGCCTGGGCATACTGGGCATGCCTCCTTCTGCCTACATGGGCAGGCTCAGGTAGTTCCTCCTCTGAGTCACTCTGTGCCGGTGATAGCCTTGGCAATGGTGGGGGGCTGTGTGGCCTTGCCCCGTGCTATTCTTGCTGCAGCTGTTTCCACAGGATCATATTGTGTAGCATGGCACATACTATGAACATTTGTGTACAGGTAGCTGGAGGGTACTGCAAGGCTCCACTGGATATGTCCAGCCAACAGAACTGTGACTTGAGCATCCCAAACACATGATCTATTATTATTCTGGTTTGTGCATGTGTCTCATTATGGAATTGTTCAGGTGTGTGTGTGTGCATTTCTGAGGGGTGTCATCAGCCACGGCTCCAGTGTGTAGCCAGCATCCCCCACTAGGTGGCCATATGGGATGTCCCCACTGGCAAATGACTGGTACAGCTGTGTTATATGCCAGATGTGAGAGTTGTGATAGCTTCCAGGGCTGCCAGCACACAAATTCAAGACAATGCCCTCGGCATTGCACATGACCTGGCAGATGATGGAGGGGAAGCCCTTGCAGTTTATGTAGACCCTACCCCGCTTGTCGGGTGGCGCTTTGATGTGTATATGCGAGCAGTCTATAGCACCCACTACCTCAGGGTGTTCTGCTGTTTGGTGTAAGAGATGCATATTGTTGGTCAACGCCTCATGGATGTTGAGGAAATATATGTGCTCATCGGCATGTGCTGAAATGACATCAAGGAACTGGTTGAGTACCGTGGATGCTGACACCTGTGAAATCCCCATGATATCCCCAGTTGCCCTTTGGAAGGTACCTGTGGCTAGTATTCTTTAGCTTACACATACCTTGGTATCCACTGGGATGCGTTCCCCTCTGTTGGCTTTCTGTGTGAGGTGGGGCTGGCACACCTCAACAATTTGCTGTAGAATGTTCCTGTCCACCCTATAGTATTCCACTATCTCCAGCTCATGTAGCCCCTGGTAGCGTACCCAGGATCTGTACACTCTTCTCTTCCTCCTCACTGTGGGATGGTCATCAGCATTCACATTGTCACCACCCTCAGCCTCTTGCACATATTGATGTATGAGAGTGACAGAAGTCCCTAAAATTTTGTTAGTTTTGTCAGGTAAAATTTCCACGTCTATGTACACCAGTGGTGTAAAGTTTGTGGAAAAAATCAGATTGAAAGATGTTTGCATAGTTTATAGTAATGTGCTGGGCTACTGCCTGTGTAATTGGCTGATTCTGATATATTTCATCTGCTAGCTATGCTAGTTCTCCTTGATTGCCTTCCTACTGCTGTTTTCCCTTCCCATTGACTTCCCGTTTAAGCCACAAGGTGCACTGTGCATAACCTGTGCTCAGATGTGAACAGAGCTGCTAGTTCCTGTTTGTTTTTTTTTTTTTTGCTTAAAACCCAGTGTGTG
Source organism: Protopterus annectens (assembly GCF_019279795.1). Classification (NCBI taxonomy): domain Eukaryota; kingdom Metazoa; phylum Chordata; order Ceratodontiformes; family Protopteridae; genus Protopterus; species Protopterus annectens. The sequence continues at coordinate 448,004,270 of NC_056734.1, read as the reverse complement.
GCATGCACACCCATTTAAACAGGGAAAACAGTGCTCAACAATGTGAGACACACCCCCTTCCTTAGTTTTGCTTAGCTATGGGCAAACACAGACCACACAGCTCCAATAAACTTACTGCATGCATGACACACTCTCTTATGAGGTCATCCACCTCATACCTATACAATGGTGTTGCTGCACCTACACAGTTAGGTGCAAGCTAACATTGAGAGGAAATCTGTGTTTCAGTATCAATCCCCTCATTTACATAAACCAGAATGCTAATTCATAGTTACCACACTCACACTGAGCCTTCCTCCTTAGCAACTACTATTCCCTGGTATTGTTTTATTCATGCCATTGAATATTATGGCAAAATTCTGATTTGGGTATAAAAGCTTATTTCCCCCTTTTTTTCTTATTTTCGTGGCAATCTCATTTGCTCATCGCTGCCCTATGCTTAAAGGGCAGAGATCGACCAAAAATAAAAATAAAATTTTTTTTATAATATTGCAACTATTTTTCATGCCAATGGCCATATATTTGGCCATTGGCATGCCTACTACATTGAATACATGCTTTCTTTCGAGCTGTCATGCCTCCATTTTGTAATTTGCAGAAATGTATTCAGTTAGTAACCGAATACATTTCTGCAGGTTACACTTTTCCTGCGAAGATGCCTGCCTGCTTCCTGGATCTCTAATTCACCTCATTTGCATGGTTTTTACCAGCAAATGAGGTAATTAGCATATAGCAGTGGTGTCTGTGTAGTGTAGGAGTGCTCGTGCATGTCCCAAGAGCTCGATCCTGGATTGCTCGGCAGTCATATTGTGCGCAGCAGCTCTTGCACTATTCCTGCACTCCATGCAGAAGTTGCTGAATCCAGGGGATTAAAAGTGGCTAAACAACTCCAAAGAACAAAGTAAAAGTGAAAAAGCAGCAAACCAAAGACCAGGAAGGAACCGGACTACAAAACTTATTAGCTTTCGTTTGTTTAATAAAATACCGCAAACTTCATCAGAATAATCCAGGGGATAGACATTCAAAAAACCTATGTTCACAATACCAAATAAACTGTGCAAATATCAACAACACTTCGTTTCGGCAAATGAAAACTATAAAAGACAAAAATGCGCACTTACAACACCAACTACTAACTCTTTCCACAATTAGAAACTACTTATTTACCTTATTAACAGACACCGGATGATATACAAACAAACTAGGTGGAGGCTATTCCTTCCACACACCCAAACTATATATACTAACTCCAGGATTGCACTACACTGGGGAAAAGGGCATATACCCTTTACTTTCCTTAAAGTACTGTATTCACTATCATTTTGTATTTTGCAGTTCAGCATTGTAAGCTTTCAGTTTCTGAGATTCAGTCAAAAAAAATATATATATATATATATATATATATATATATATATATATATATATATATATATATATATAAAGCAACCCTTACACTTTTTGATAAGTGCCATGGGATCATTAACATCTTTCTAGGAAGAGCCCCAGTTAAATGTCTCAGCCAAAAAACTGCACATTCAGGAATGCAGCACCCCTTTACACTGTCCTGCAGTATTAGTACTGAAAAATTAATCACGCTACCTAGTATAAGAATAGATTGCATAGCCTTCTGCTTCAAAGGTGAGTATGCTACCTGTTGAGCTAATAAGAATGGGCAAGTCATGACCAAAACCGGTATATTCTGATGACTCTGATTTTTGTAAAAAATCGATAAATCATTTGTAAAAAATGGATGTTGTCTAGCTTCCTACATAATTACCAAGATAAATTTCAGATGCAAGAATAGTTTTATTTGATATATAAAAATGCAATTGATACAGCTAATTGAAAAATTCTCATAGAGACTCTAATATAAAGTGGACTGAGCAGAAAATTTTTCATTTGGATAAAATAAATAATTGAAATACAGCCTTTAACTTTTTGGTTAATGGGCACTGCTAAGGAAAGAACAAGATAAAAGGGGGGACAAAACATGCTTGTCTATTTTTGCACAAACTCATTGCATTACTCATAAAAAAAACATTTACTATCAATATAAGTCAGTAAAGTTACTGATTTACATTGAATGTCAATAACTGAATGCTATTGTACAAGAGGGCAAATGCCATGCTTCTGCATATCCTTCTTATAATTAAGGAGTTTGCAAAGGTCTCAGGGTTACACATTAACAAATAAACTAGACTACAATAAAATAAAGAAATAAAAAAATACAATACGTTTGAGTGAAGTGAAACTCAAATGTGGATGTGCATCCATCTTTGGAAGTTGTAGTCCCGGAATACTTAGGCCTACTATTAGGTCACACACCATAAACCACATTATAGCATATAAAGTTAATAATCAAAGACCTCTTTAGAGAAAAGATATTCTTCCATTGCAGACAGGATAGATGTTATTTATTATTACTTATCTGATTAAACATGTTCCTATCTCTTCAGAACATCAGGGCTTGTAGAAACTTCAGTGTATGAGGTTGTGTCATATGACAAAGTGGCTGCATGGAGACAAAATCATGATTAACAATGATACAGGAGTGTGGATGGTCAGTGGCAGCTGGTGACTTCAAATCAAAGGGGGGCTGCAGGAGACAGCTGAATGGATGGGGTCAATGGGAATGGGTGTGACCAACTAGAAAGGGGAGGAGCTATGCTCAAAACCACAAAAAACTTTTAACTTTAATTAAATACGCTGCCCTGGGTGCCAAACCATCATTATGAGCGTCCAATCAGGGCAAAATGAAGTATAGAAGAAAAAAAATTTTCAATGCATTGGCTGCATAACAGCTTACTTAATATCTAGATGGAAACAAAAAGATTGTGAGGCATGAAAAATAAATTAATTTTTAAATATATTACTGGAATGCCAGTCAAAATCAAGTATAAGAAAAACAAGCAGCACTCAACTCAAACCACTTCTCCTTGCACTGCAGTTCTAATTATAATTTATATTCAGCTTTATTAAAGTATAAAGTAACATGCTGAAAGTAGCAATCTCTGTGATATCCCCACTTTTAAAAATGTTTCTTATCCAAAAAAGACCTGCTGCCTGACAACTATCTACTTGTTTTATGGGGAAAACATGATCAAAGTAAAAAATGAAAAGCAAACAAGAAACAAGCTCAACATACATTGCTTAAAGGATTACAGCACATGTTATGGCCCACACACAATAGATGGGCATTCTGTTTAGTTTGCAGGTAAAGCCTGCAAAGATGACTGCAAGTCTCCAACAAATGTAATGAGCTTCTTAAAATAATGTAAACATGTCATTTATTACAAATACTGTCATATGCATTTCAATACCCAAGGCTTATACATTATCTAATTATGTAAGTATTCTCTACATGGCAACAACAGAAAGGCTTTCAATGTTGGCAGTTCTTTAACAGTATTCTTTATTAAAACTTACTTGCAACTTACAATCTCAGACAAGCTTACCTGATGGTCATTAAAGCATTGCAACTTAAACACGGAGCAACAGTCACTTTCTGAATAATAATAAGCATAAATCAATAGTATAAAAATATGACAGAAACCAGAACATTCTGCAAAATCAAGGACAGATGAAAAGCCACTGTAGTACTTGCGTCTACCTTGGATGGGGGGATACGGTGCGCACTTACATTGCATAACTGCTCCTTGCCTTGCTTGGACACATCCAGAGTCACTACATGGGGGAGTGAGGTGCAACAAGTATGTCACAATTTGAAATGTCTCTGGCTGACTGTGATGACTCTGACACATTTTTCATACCTCTCAACCTCAGAACAAGAAATCTGGGCAAAGTCATACATAGAAGTGGGACAAAGGGCCAAAAATAAGGACACTTTTTAAATATTGCTCTTATAAACTTAGAAAGATAATAGAATACCAGGTCTTGCATTAGTATGAATTTTCTGAAGGGTATAAAATCGAGTTGCTGGCTTTTGAGACTTTTCTGCATATATCAACTGGACACAAGCTGATTTAAGTATATTTTCTGCACTTATTTAAGATTTGAGTGAGTAAATATTGTGTGTCTTGGATTCAGTAAATATTGTGTCTCTGAATATCTGCAGTTAGCTATCTGAGCTCACTGAAAGTTGTTAGACTGCTTGGAAATTCCTTTGTTAGTGTTAATTAGCTTGAGGGTTTCTGCTAGCATTAAAATCTGTGTTGGTTACATTTCTAGTAATCATTTTAAATTGAGTTGCTGGCTACTGAGACTTGTCTGCATATATCAACTGGACACAAGCTGATTTAAGTATATTTTCTGCACTTATATAAGATTTGAGTGAGTAAATATTGTGTGTCTTGGATTCAGTAAATATTGTGTCTCTGAATCTCTGCAGTTAGCCATCTCAGCTCACTGAAAGTTGTTAGACTGATTTGAAATTCCTTTGTTCGTGTTAATTAGCTTGGGGGTTTCTGCTAGCATTAAAATCTGTGTTGGTTACATTTCTAGTAATCATTTTAAATCGAGTTGCTGGCTACTGAGACTTGTCTGCATATATCAACTGGACACAAGCTGATTTAAGTATATTTTCTGCACTTATTTAAGATTTGAGTGAGTAAATATTGTGCGTCTTGGATTCAGTAAATATTGTGTCTCTGAATGTCTGCTGTTAGCCATCTCAGCTCACTGAAAGTTGTTAGACTGCTTTGAAATTCCTTTGTTAGTGTTAATTAGCTTGGGGGTTTCTACTAGCATTAAAATCTGTGTTGGTTACATTTCTAGTAATCATTTTAAATCATGTTGCTGGCTACTGAGACTTGTATGCATATATCAACTGGACACAAGCTGATTTAAGCATATTTTCGATTTGAGTGAGTAAATATTGTGTGTCTTCTTGGATTCAGTAAATATTGTGTCTTTGAATCACTGCAGTTAGCCATCTGAGCTCACTGAAAGTTGTTAGACTGCTTTTAAATTCCTTTCTTAGTGTTAGTTAGTTTGGGGGTTTCTGCTAGCATTACAATATGTGTTGGTTACATTTCTAGTAATCATTTTTAATCAAGTTGCTGGCTACTGAGACTTGTCTGCATATATCAACTGGACACAAGCTGATTTAAGTGTATATTTCTGCACTTATTTAAGATTTGAGTGAGTAAATATTGTGTGTCTTCGATTCAGTAAATATTTTGTCTCTGAATCTCTGCAGTTAGCCATCTGAGCTCACTGAAAGTTGTTAGACTGCTTTGAAATTCCTTTGTTAGTGTTAGTTAGCTTGGGGGTTTCTACTAGCATTAAAATCTGTGTTGGTTACATTTCTAGTAATCATTTTAAATCGAGTTGCTGGCTACTGAGACTTGTCTGCATATATCAACTGGACACAAGCTGATTTAAGTATATTTTCTGCACTTATTTAAGATTTGAGTGAGTAAATATTTTATGTCTTGGATTCAGTAAATATTGTGTCTCTGAATAACTGCATTTAGCCATCTGAGCTCACTGAAAGTTGTTAGACTGCTTTGAAATTCCTGTGTTAGTGTTAATTAGCTTGGGGGTTTCTGCTAGCATTAAAATCTGTGTTGGTTACATTTTTAGTAATCATTTTAAATCGAGTTGCTGGCTACTGAGACTTGTCTGCATATATCAACTGGACACAAGCTGATTTAAGTATATTTTCTGCACTTATTTAAGATTTGAGTGAGTAAATATTGTGTGTCTTGGATTCAGTAAATATTGTGTCTCTGAATCTCTGCAGTTAGCCATCTGAGCTCACTGAAAGTTGTTAGACTGCTTTGAAATTCCTTTGTTAGTGTTAATTAGCTTGGGGGTTTCTACTAGCATTAAAATCTGTGTTGGTTACATTTCTAGTAATCATTTTAAATCGAGTTCCTGGCTACTGAGACTTGTCTGCATATATCAACTGGACACAAGTTGATTTAAGTATATTTTCTGCACTTATTTAAGATTTGAGTGAGTAAATATTGTGTGTCTTGGATTCAGTAAATATTGTGTCTCTGAATCTCTGCAGTTAGTTCCCCACCCCCCTCCCTGTTTCTTGCTGTGGTGTTAATTTTGGTGGCTTTGGAATTGCCTGCCCCTGCTGTAAATCACTTTTTGCACACTCCCCCTGGACCCATCTCATTCGCTCACTCAACTGAGTACAGTGAGATCATATTTTGATTTTGGATACTCTTATCAGTCCCATCTCCTCTGTGGTGTACAGAGAGAGCACTTGGGAAGGGCATTCCCCTATAGTATTTTAATCTGCTCTGTTTCCTCCATCTCAAAAAAAAATGCACTTCATCTGCCTTACTGTATTTGTGTTTCCTCCTACTTTTTTACCTTATTTTGCTTTTGCCTCTTTTAAAACTACTCAATTAAATTTATTCTGCTGCCTTTATTACTGCTTGTTAGTAGCCTGATTATATTGTAACTGTTATTCTAAGGCCCTTGGTTTAAGCACTTGGGCTTCAAACCTGTTGTTTTACATTAAGAAGGTTTGTGGTCTGCACTGTTGTGGCAGGACAGGTAGCATACATCCTTCTAAGTTGGGAACTGCTGATTGAAGGCTCAGTGTCTGTTATTCTAAAAGTGTATTAATTCTTGGTTAAGGACTTGGGCTTCAGGCCAGTTATTTCACATTAAGAAGGTTTGTGGTCTGCACTCTTGTGGGAGGAGAGGCTAGATTCTGCCCTTCTGAGCTGGGAATTTCTTGTTAAAGGCTTATTGTGCATGCTTACTTGAACTGTTTCTTTCTGAAATCGATACGCCTTGTTTGCTGTAGCATAGACTAGATTCAGGCCGGCTGGATCTAGCTTTGTTTGTATGACTTGTGCACTGACCCAGGCAGTCTTTTTTGGAGAAGGTTTCTCTGTACCCTAGTGGCAGGATTGTGTAGTTAGAACTTGTCTGATTGAAAACTGCTGGAACAGGGCTCAGTTTTAAGCTTTTTAACTGGTTAATTGGGTAAAGTGTTGTTTTGATTGTATCTGCTCTGTTTTCTGGAAAATAAATATATATATATATATATATATATATATATATATATATATATATATATATATATATATATATATATACTTGTTTCTCGCCTTTCTGAACTAGTATAGTCCATTTTTCATGTTATTGCTGAATCCAGGGTTGTGTTACAAGTTTCTGTGTTGCCATACCTTACTTGGATAGAAGAAAGTTTCTTTGTTCACCTGTGAGAGAGGGGAGCTTTGAACAGGCCATCTGTCCCTGGAGGAGTGGTTTCAGCCCAGAAGTTAGTAGTTTATTGGCCTTTTTGGGCTAATTTTGATTGTATCTGCTCTACTTTCTGAAAAAAATATATACTTGTTTCCCACCTTTCTGAACTAGTATAGTCCAGTTTTCAGGTTATTGCTGAATCCAGGGCTGTGTTAAAAGTTTCTGTGTTGCCATTACCTTACTTGGATAGAAGGAAGTTTCTCTGTTCACCTGTGAGAGAGGGGAGCTTTGTGCAGCCTATTTTTCCCTGGAGGAGTGGTCTCAGCACAGAAGTTAGTAGTTTATTGGCCATTTTGGGCTGATTTCTATCTCTTTCACTTCCCTGCTATAAAAACCTCATTTGCACAGTTTTTACGCTTGTATTCCACTCAGCAAGTGCCTTCTAGGTGTTCTGCAGAGTCTACAGCAGCAGAGAGACAAAAGAGTGACTTTGGAGTGATTAAGTATCACTTTTCTGCTTTTCTTGCTGTCTTAACTAATTCCTCCTAAAACGCCAGTTTTTTTTTTTAGCGAATCTGCGATTTAAAAAGTTTGTTATTGTATACAACTCCGCACAGCTCCTCGTGGTGTCCTGCAGAGTGACACAGGCAACAGAGAGACCCAAGAGAGACTTTTCCAGATTTAAGTATTTTTTTCTCTGTTTTTTTTTGCTCGGACTGCCTTTTCCCGCCTAAAAAGTGAATTTCTAACTGATCTGTGCTTTAAAAAGTTTAAATTTCATTTGCCTTCTGCTTTTTACAGCTTTTGCACTTGTTTTATATCAATTTAAGTTGTTTTTGTACTGTATAACTGTTGTAGGCTACACACTAAAGTGTGCTAGCCTGTTTATAGCATTTACAGTGTTTTCTGTGTGTTTTTCTGCTGTTTCCTGAAAAAAAAAAATATATATCTTTTCCCGCTTTTGCTGAACTAGATTAGTCCAGATTTCAGGTTTTGCTGAATTCCGGACTGTGGTATAGTTTCCTGTGTTGCCCATATCCTTACTTGGATAGGAGGAAGCTTCTCTGTTCACCAGTGAGAGTGGGGAGCTTTGAGCAGCCTATCTGTCCCTGGAGGAGTGGTCTCAGCCCTGAAACTAGTAGCTTATTGGCCGCTCTTGGTCAATTCCTATCTCTTTCAGTTTCCCTGCTTTAGAACCCGCATTTGTGTGGTTTTGCATGATTTTGCGCATAGCGCAGAAGAGGGCAGCACCGCTTATATGGGTTTAAACTATTCCCGGCTCCACAAAGTCTGCTCTTCACTTTTTCCCTTAGAACTGTTCTAAATCTCAAAGTAAGCACTCTATTTTCATTCTAAAGCCCTGCAGTTGGTCATATAAGTAATCTTATAAGTAAGCACTAATAAACTAAAACACTACACCCTCTTATACTCCCTTTAAGTACTTGGCTCACTATTGGTCCTTTTTGATCAGTCAAAAAGTAGTTCCTTATACTATTCTGGCATGTCCAAATGTCAGTTTCGGGTTTACTCTCCAGTCCAGCTGGTGAATCTGGGAATCTTGAGGCAATGTTACAACTACCTTATGTACACAGACCACTCTCTCCTCCTCCCAACAAGCTCAAATATATGTGAGAGATGCAACTATATAGCCAAACTGGAGGCTGAGCTCTCTCAACCCAATACTGGCGCAGTCAGTCAGGAGGAGAAGGTAGCCACACACACCACAAATCCAGTCTCACATAGACCTATCGCAACAGAAAACCAAACACATAAACACACCAAAACATACTCGGAGGCTCTAAATAAAAATCTGCCCAAGCAGCAGAGACCTCCAAAGCAGACATCAAAGCAACTGCTACCCCACAACAATACCCACGTATCACATAGTTCACAAAGTCAGTGTGCCACACAGTCACAGCTCTTAAGGCTAAACAATACACCTAATACACTTGTAATAGGTGACTCTATTGTCAGACACACTGACGTTCCACTCACCAGGCTGAACAAGGAGAAGGTCACTGTAAGCTGCCTGTCAGGTGCCAGGATCCGCCACATAACACAAGCACTCAGGTCACTCCAAAGCAAGTACAAATATGACTCCGTCATTGTCCATGCTGGTGTGAATGACCTGAAATGTACCTCCCTGGACTACATGAAAAGAGACACAGAGAAACTCTCTGATCATGTAGCCCAGGCCGGTATGACCCTGACCTTGAGTAGCATCTTACCCTCACCAAGAATGATGCCACAGTATGAATACAAAATGATCAATTTTAACATTTGGCTAAAGTATTGGTGTCATTCAAAGGGGATCCAGTGTCTGTCAGCCTGGGATGACATGCTCGACAAGCCACGTTGCTTTGCTAGGGACGGCTTGCACCTGTCACCCCTGGGCTTTCGAATACTGGCTAAGGCTCTTGCCACCCCCATAGTGCCTTTTTTAGGCAAGGCTCAAAAGACAAACCCACCTCCATAGACAACACAAAGAAAAAGAAACTAAGGGTAATGCTGCTCAATGCCAGAAGTCTAAACCTCAAGATGCATGCACTCAAGGCTCTCCTCAGTATGGAGAATATCGATATCTGGGCAGTAAAAGAAACCTAGTTCAAGGCTCCCGAGAGCACCCCAGCACTACCAGGTTATACCTCATACCATGCTTTTTGGCCCCAAAACTCAGACCGAACCACAAAAGGAGGGGGAGTATCCATATTCATCAAAGATACCCACACCTCCAGGTTAGTGGCACTGCATGAAGCATCAGAGACCATCCATGTGCAACTAACAGTGGGCAAAACTGCCTTTCAGTTTGTAGCCTGCTACAGACCACCCTCCCAAACTCAGGAACCCCACTCAGGTTTCCTGAGAACACTGGAGAATATGAAGGTCTCTCCAAACACCATTATATTAGGTGACTTCAACTACCCAAACATAGACTGGGAGCACTACTCAAGCCCCAACACCCTCGCCCAACGGTTCCTAGAATTTATAAACTCAAATGCTATGGAACAACTGGTCACCACTCCCACAAGAGGGGAAAACATATTGGACCTGATCATCACCAACATGGGGACTCTATGTTCCATACCAGAGGTATACCCCTCATTGGTAAGATCTGACCATAAATTAATCTCACTGGACATCCATATCCGTCCCCACCCCAGCCAAGGAAACCATGGTGAAGAACTTCTCAAAAGCAAACTTCACACTTCTCAAAACCAAGGTGGAATCCTTCAAAATCCCCGGGCCAGTGGAAAATACGGCCCAAACCGCAGAATCCTTTGCAAACGCTTTCTATGGACACCTACAGGAATGCATGGATCATGCTATCCCAAATAAAACCAAGACTCATTCCTCCAAAGGCAGGAGACCTGTCTGGTGGACCCCAGCCATAAATAAGCTATACAACAGAAGGAGGAAGCTACTACATGATAGAGCAAAATCCCAAAAGGGAAGGCATCTCTGATCAGTACTAGCAAAAAACTACGATCCCTCATAAAATCATCTAAGGCCAGCTTCGAAAGAAAAATTGCACAAGATGCTAAAGATAATCACACGGCCTTCTTTAGTTATGTCAGAAACCTGGGTGGCAACTCCCAGATATGCTCTGAGTTAGTTCAAAATGACAAAAAATACACTGAACCCACAGACATTGCCAACATCCTGGCAGACAGGTTCAGTGCAAACTCCCCCCCTTCCCACCCAAAAGAGCAAATGTCTATCCCAACAAAGTGTAGCCTCCCTGATATCACAGTTACACAGGTGAGAGCTGCCCTCTCCAAAGCAAAAAACACAGCATCAATGGGACCGGACGGTGTCCCAGGCTGTGTCTTACATGAACTCCAAGAAGAACTGAACCCTCACATAAAGTCACTGTTCAATCTCAGCCTTACTACAGGATATGTACCCAAGGAATGGCGTACAGCAACAGTGGTCCCACTCCACAAAGGTGGTGCCACAACGGACCCCAGAAACTATCGCCCTATAAGCCCTGACTAGCCTGGTCTGCAATGCTATGGAGCGTATCATCATGAAACTGATAAACAAAGACATTGGGAACCTCCAAACACTGGATCCTACCCAATTCTGCTTTGTTAAGGGCAGATCTTGCCTCTTGAACCTGGTCAACTTCTTTGAAACAGTCACCAAGGCCATAGATGAAGGGAAGGTAGTCCACACAGCCTACCTGGACCTCGCAAAAGCCTTTGACACAATACCCCACTCGGGCATCATAAATAAGCTCACCATCTTAAATATCAACCCCTATGTCACAAGATGGGTTGCAAACTGGCTCAGGGATAGAACCCACATGGTCAGAATTGCAGGTACCATGTCAGACTTTAAACCTGTTACAAGTGGCGTCCCACAAGGCTCAGTCCTGGGACCTCTCTTGTTCGGTATATATTTCTCTGAGGTACAGGCTAACATGGGAGGACTATGGCTGACCAAGTTCGCAGATGACTGCAAACTGAGTGCCATAATCGACTCGCCGACTGACACAAGCATCCTCCAAAAGGGTCTCACAGAGACGGATAACTGGTACCAGAGCCATGGCCTAAAGCTAAATGCCAAAAAGTGCATAGTCATCCCCTTTGGGAAAAACAAAGTGCCCACAAATTACCACATAGGTGGTAATCCATTAAGTACAGAAGAAGTAATTAGGGATTTGGGGACCCAAGTAGATAGCAATCTCTCTTTTGACAATCACGTTGTCAAAGTGGTTAGAAAGACCTTCTATATAGCCCACCTTATCACGAAAGGGTTCACATCTAGATCAAGAGAGGTCATTGTGCCCCTCTAGTCATCATTCATCAGGCCCATAATTGAATACAATGCCCCATTTGGGATGTACCTTACCCAACACCTGCAGCAACTGGAAAGACCCCAAATGTACCTCACCAAGAGGATCAAGGGACTCAAACAGATGCCCTACGCAGTTAGGCTAAAGAAACTCCAGCTCTACTCAGTTGCTTACCGCCTACTCAAAGGCGATCTGTGCCTGACGTATAAAGCCATGTCTAACCCAGAATTAATGGACATGCTCCACCTCAGGAAATCCAAATCCCTTAGAGCTACACGCTCCAGGGACTTAAACCTCAGCACAGAAATAAATAGGTCATGCTGGAGGGACAGATTCATATCCCAGAGGCTCCCCTCACTCTGGAACAAAATCCCAATCCATGTTAGGCAGAGTCCCTCAATGACCCTCTTCAAGACAAATCTTGACGAGTGGATGGGAGATCGTAGGTTTACCCCTGGGATCTCTTCTGTGTCCCTACTAGACAGAGGCACAGTAAACTAACCTCAAAAGGGCTATCTTCTGTGACCTACTATACAGAGGCACAGTCAACTAATCTAAAAGGGTGGTGAAAGCCAAACACACTCTGGCTAGGCTTATAAATGCCCTAGGGCAGATAGCCTAGTATCAACCTATGAACCTATGAAATGTCTGTCATTATTTTCTAACTTCAGTCTTTAAGGATTTTCCACTAATTTGCCAAAAAAATCACACTTTTATGAAAAACAGACCAAAAATGTGATGCAAAAATATAAAATAGCCACACAATACAGCTGGGAACCTGTCAAAGAAGGAACACTTTTTTAATATTAGTACTGCTAAATTGAGCAGCTGACAAAATAAAAGAATCTACATGCATTTCTGAAATAAAAGTAATCTATAACTCTGATTATTACAGTTATTTATTAATTGTAATCCCTCCATGTTTTCTTCGAAAATTGCCATTTTTCAGAGGAATATTAGGGGAAGAGGAACATTTTGAGCCAAAATCAGGGACAGTTGAGAGGTTTGGATATGCCTAATTCTATAAAGCAATATATTTGCACGTACCTCTCAACCTGTTAATGCAGGAAATCTGGACAAGGCCAAATATATTGGGGGAACATATAAACAGTACTAAAAATTGCTCTTGTATAAACTGAGACAGTTGATAACAGGTCTTGCTTTAGCATGCATTTTTCTGAAGGTTATAAAGTCTGAAACTCAGTGTCTGCCATTATTTAGTGACTTAATTCCTAAATGATTTGCCAGAAAAACACACATTTTATGAGGAACAAGCCAAAAATAGGAAGGAAAAATCTATTCATTCTGCAAAAATCTGGACAGTTGAGAGGTATAGTTCAGCCGGGGTTGTCTTTGAGTTTGCCCCCTCCCCTCTCAAAATCATGGTCAAATGGAGCCTCGCCCCTGCAGCCATTCCAATAAACCATTACTTGGCTATTTCACCCCATTTACCATAAACACTAATGCGCATACTGCTTTACTTCTGTGATGATTTGGACTTCATTTGAAAGTTTTATTTTGCATTTTATAGTGCAAACACTAATAGATATCTGCTAAACAAAGCAATGCAAATGCAGTCTCACAATGAAAACAGACTTAGCATTAAAACTTCTCTGCTCTTAAAACTCACATTCATTGAAACAGCATTGAAACCCACAGTCAAAGAAAATACATTTTGCCAGTGGCAGATAAAGATTAACTTTGGGTTTGGGCTGTTTTCAAATCACAGACCCCTTGCATACGAAACATACACATGCTCTTTCATGCACCTTCCTGATTGTATTAAATTATATTCCTTGTACAATACAGTACAGTTTTAGAGGGTGTTTTACATTTATTGTTTTGAACATTTTTCCAGTAAACAATGAAACAAAATGCATGCACCAATAATGACAAAACTGCCCAGTTCAGAACATTTCCATCATAAAAGTCTACTCAAACTTCCACAGTCCACCAGTATCAGTACATATGCACAATCTCTGAGGAAGTAAAAGTCATCTAAATAATTCCACATTAAAGATATCTGTAACTAATGAGGTTTCTGCTAGCAAACAACTTTATATTTCATTGTTTCATCTACAAATAAAGTGTTGCCCTTGAGGAATAAATTGCCTATCTTACACTAAAAAAATGATAAGCTAGTAATATTGCAATAGGGAGTGGATGGCAAACTGATAACAGGTTCATAGTTACTAGGTATCTTCGCCAAAAGGAGTGCAGCATCCACCCCCTTTGCAACACAGTACAGTATCAGCAATGCATCTATATACTGTGGGATTAGAACCCACAGCTTTCTGCATCCAATGCAAGTATACTACCTGTTGTGCTATTAACAATACAAGCTGACTCAGCATAAGCAGCACTAAATTTTTACTCCACTGCAGCTCTCAGCTCCTTGTAAAATCTACTCACTCAGCTGTATCTCTGAACTTTGCAGCACAAGAAATCTGGAAAAAAGCCAACATTTATTGGGGGGGGGGCAAAAGCCCAAAAAAAGGAACACATTTTAAACATTGCTTGTATAATGTTGGAAAGTTGCTAGAATAAAATACTGTGTTACCACCATACATTTCACTGCCAAGTCTTGAACCCAGGACCCAGTGCAGAACAGTCAGAGCAACATACCGCTATGCCAAATCAGCTGTTGTGTGAAAGAGAGGAAGACTGAAATTTAAATGGCTACCATTTAGTGGATTCAGTTCTCACCATAGCTGTCAAACTCTTAGTATAAAACACCTGAACAAAGCCAATAATGGGGGAATACAGCTGCCAAACATATTCAGTGAATTCATAGGTTCATAGGTTCATAGGTTGGTACTAGGCTATTGGCCCAAGGGCCTATACAAGCCTAGCCATAACAATTCCTGGCTATTTCATCCCACACTATTTACTTCCCTGGACCCCTGTCTAGCAGGGTGAGTGACATGATCCCCGGGGTGAATTTCCTTTCTCCCATCCAATCATCAAGGTTCCTTTTGAAGAGGGCCAAAGAGGTGCTCTGCTTGACATGTATGGACAGTCTATTCCAGAGTCTGGGGAGTCTCTGGGTCAGGAACCTATCCCACCAGCATGTTTTGTTTATTGTGATGACAAGATTTAGATCCCTGAAGCATGTGGCTCTGAGGGATTGGGATTTCTTTAAGTGTAGCATGTCCAACAGCTCTTGGTTTGACATGGCCTTGTATGTTAAGCAGAGATCGCCTCAGAGTAGACGATATGCGACAGAGTATAGCTGGAGTTTTTTAAGGTGGTCAGCATAGGGCATTTGCTTTAGGTCTGTGATTCTTTTAGTGAGGTATTTCTGCAGCCTTTCCAGTTGTTGCAGATGTCTTGAGAGGTACATACCAAATGGGGCGTTGTATTCTATAATGGGTCTAATGAGGGATGAGTACAGTGGGACAATGACCTCCTTTTTTCTGGATGAAAAGCCCTTAGTGATGAGGTGTTCCACATAGATGGATTTCCTGACTGTTGTAGCAATGTGGTTATTGAAGGCGAGACCACTGTCCACCTGTGTCCCTAAGTCTCTTATCACACTTTCAGTGTTTAGTGTACTGCCACCTATGTGATAATTCACGGGTACATGTTTTTTTTTTCCCGAAGGGGATAACTATACATTTCTTGGCATTGAGCTTGACCCCATGGCTCTGACACCAAGCATCTGTTTCTGTAAGGCCCTTTTGTAGAGTATCCACATCATTTGGGGATTCAATAATGGCTCCCAGTTTGCAGTCATCTGAGAACTTTGTTAGCCAGAGTCCCTTAGTGTTAGCCTGTACTTCAGAGAAGTAGATGCCAAACAAGAGAGGTCCCACGACTGAACTCTGAGGTACTTCACTTGTCACTTGTCTGGAGCTGGATTTGGAGTCAGCTACTTTTACAGTGTGGGTTCTGTCAGTAGGTCAGTTGGCAACCCATCGAGTGACACAGGGATTAATGCCCAGCTTAGTAAGTTATCTATGATTCCAGAGTGGGGGATGGTGTCAAAGACCTTGGTGAGGTCCAGATAGGCTGTGTGGACTGCCTTACCCTCTTCCACGGCTCTGGAGACTGATTTGAAGAAATCAATAAGGTTCAGGAGACAAGATCAGCCCTTCACGAACCCAAACTGGGTGGGGTCCAGTGTTTTAAGGTTGCCAATGTCTCTGCTTATAAGTTCCATGATAATACGTTCCATGGCCTTGCAGATCAGGCTCATCAGACTGATGGGGCGGTAGTTTCCGTGATCCATGGTGGATCACCCCTTGTGGAGTGGGATAACTGTAGCTGTGCACCACTCAGTGGGCACGAAGCCTGAGGTGAGGGTATGATTAAACATGACATTTAGTGAGGTGCCAGTTCATTTTGTAGTTCATGTAGTACACAACACAGGATGTCGTCTGGTCCCATGGATGCTGTATTCTTAGCTTTGGAGAGTGCGGTTTTTACCTGTGTGGCCATTATTACCGGAATTTGGCAATCATCTAGAATTGAGATGGGCCATTTAGGGGGTGAGAGGGGGGTGAAGCTGGCACTGAATCGATCTGCCAGGATATTGGCAATATCCTTGGGATCAATATATTTAATGCCATTCTGTTGTAGCTCAGAGCAGATCTGAGCCTTGCCATTTAGATTCTTGACATAGTTATAGAATGCCTTGTGGTTGTCTTTGGAATCGTTTGCAATTTTATTTTTGTAACTAGCTTTGGAGGATTTTATGAAAGATCTCAACTTCTTACTGAGGCTGGTAAGGGAGTTCTTTGCATCCTGGGATTTTCCTCTTTTCTGCAACAGTTGTTTCCTTTTGTTGTAAAGTTTGTTTATGGCAGGGGACCACCAGATTGACTTCCTTTTTTTGGAGAAGAACATCTTGGTTCTATTTGAGATGGCACGATTCAGTTCTCACCATAGCTATTAACCTCTTAGCAAAAAACACCTGGACAAAGCCAGTAATGGGGGAATACAGCCCCCAAACATATTCAGTGAATTCAGTTCTTACCATAGCTCTCAACCTTAGCACAAAAAACGTGGACAAAGCCAATAATGGGGGAATACAGTCCTAAAAATAGGGACAGATTGCAAATATCCATCTTATAAACTTAGAAAATTGCTAGAATAAAACCTTTTGTGTTACCATGTACTTTCTGAAGAATATGAAGTCTGAAATTCAAATGCTTGTCATTTTTATTTAATATTTGTTAACCAGGAAAGTCTGACTTGGAACAAAAGCCAAATTTCAGCAAAGGCCCCAGGAGAAACACTCAAGCCACATGTCTTTGGGCACCCAGAGAAAACCCACACAAACACATGGAGACTCTGCACAAAATGCACTCCAGCCAAGAATCAAACCAAAGAACCTATAGTTGTCAAGCAACAATGCTACCACTGCACTAATTCACTACTGACCTTGGAAGGACACAAAACTACAGAAACCACAGATTTTATGAGGAACAGAACAAGTATAAGGGAAAAATCTGCAAAGGGTTTACAAATGTTGGTGGGTAAGGAATTCAGGCTCTTGCCACCTGTGCCCAAGGTACAGGGTTCAAGCCTGTTCTTTACCCACCACCATATAGCACTTGGGGCATTTTACACAACCACACCCTTTGTATTCCTTACCTCAGGTTGTAATCGCCCACACACACACCCCCTTTGTATTCCTTACCTCAAGTTATAACAGCCCATAAATGCATCCAAAGTCAGTAAAACAAGTACATCCAGAAAACGCATCTAAGCATGTCCTTCCATCTAGCCCGTGACGATGAGAGCAAGTCCTTCCTGCAAGAGCAGCCAGCTGGGTGCTACCCAGCCTGCGGACATTGCAGTCAGATCCCCCTTCAAGTTTATGCTGTTGTAACTGCATAGACTTCTGGGATAGTGCTTCTGCATGTTCGCTTCCTAATCTGGACTACTGGTGAGACAGTCTGGATTCTGTGTGCATGCTCCAGAATGGTTCACCAGCAGTCCGGAAATGCCCCGAGTGCGCATGTGCGATGTTCAGCGACTCGCGTTTTTATTTTTGTATTTCTTTTTTTTCATTTTATGTTTTTATTTTATTTTCTTCTTTGTTTACAGCTGGGGATGCTGCAGTCCTGCAGCCCAATAGCACGAGCCACCCCTGTGGGTGGTGCTTACCATACATACTGATGTAAGCATTATCAGTCAGTATTGCTCAATAGTAAAATTAAAACAGTATGTTTGCTCAGTGACAAAATTAAACAAGTATGTCCATCCAAAATAGAGAAGCTTATACTTGTCAAACCAGAGGTCCCGCAGTTTTGTGTGGAGTTACCAGAAAACTAGAAAAAAGAGTTACCTATAGTGGGCACTTCTGCATATTTCCCTGTTAGGAATGATAAGGTTCTATTAGAGATATGTTCTCATAAGAACATTCAACCTTTGAGAAGATAATGGTATCACAAAATGGATTGATGTGACAAATAAAGGAAAAAAAAAACGGGATAGTCTTTTTATGATTTAAATTTAACTTGTAGAATACCAGCCAACAACTGCTAGACCACACGAAGCTTAAGCAGCAGTTAATCAAGTCTCAGATTATAGCAAAGGAGACAGGTGGTAGGATAGCTCCCTGGAATAAATGGAGCAGTATTTTTAGGGAGAAGAGGAACCATTTACAAGGATCTCTGTTCAATGAAAGTCATCAGAACTATATATACAAAGTGAAGGTTAAATGAGGTAAAGAACAGGTGATTTGAGGAGACCTGATCTGGCTAGACTTATGGAACAGTTGAAGACTTGTTAAAAGATGGCATTCCACAGGGGACCAAGAAATGCAAATATATTCATTAACAGTACCTAACTGTCAATGCGTAAAGGAAAGGAAATTAGCTAGTAGTAAGTGATAGAGATGTTGTAGTGAACTAGCAGGAATGAGGTACATGATTTGAGACTGTCCCTTATCAAAACAGAGATACGAAGAATACAAACTCATTCTAGATAAACTCTTACCCACTCAAGCACAATGATCTTGGGAGTTCCGGTTTTAGACATATGGATTAGAACAAGGAACTGGTCCAGGGTGACCTACAAGTACATGTTTCTCATCTCTGTTGTCACAACTAAGACAGCAATAAAGTAAAAATCTCCTGTTTATAGAAAAGTAAATGACATGTTCAATTAATTTTATAGAATATTGATAAATGTGCTGTCACATAGATCAAACATGACGCATACATTGTTAATATCAGGTGAGGATGATTATTGCATGGTCAAATCACAGTTTGCATTAAACATTTTGAGATTTGCCACATTGGAAGAATGGAGGAGTTTGTCACAGGTGGCCTAGGACACAATGGTACATGCCTGTCTACACACACTGGCTGGGGAAGGCATACCTCAAGAAACTGAGATAGAGTTATTGAGGTGGCTTGTATTCTATGTCTTACCTATTCTATGCCCTCCTGAGATGGGTTGGGATTCCCGCAATGTGATAGCTGCCTAAAGCAGAGGCAGGTGTCCCAAGATGAAGGCTGTTCAGTTCCTGAAATCTATTTAGGTTCCATCATGTGACCATGGTCTAGCCACTGTGCTCCTTTATTGCACTGAGAATTGTGATTTCTCTTGACAGGGGTGCTGTGCAACTCCAGTAAAATGAATTGGGTGATCCAAACATGAGATTTTCTGCAAAGGAAGGTGATAGTCATAGCCTTTCATGAAGAAGAAGGGTGCTGGACTGTTATACATGTCCTGATGCAGGAGTTGCCCGTGTACCCAACAGTAGCCCCCTTCATGGCTTTCCCAGCATGCTCCCTACCCAGCCCTGAGAAAAAGTGCAGATGACTGCAGTTATTATGGCACTGACAATCCCCTGCTTGTTGTTAAACACCAAAGTATTGTTTTTCATTAGCAATCAGATGAGAACAATTGTTGCAATGTTCCTGGCTACTGTGCCTTCAAAGGCATTATGTAACACCAAAAATGAGATGCATTCTGGATTCAGTTTCAACAAATTGCTCTTAGATAACACTGCAGCACATCTGCCAGTTGATCCTGAGTGTTGCATATGTGTTACGGGTAATCTATAATACATGATGTCATTGGGCACCTATGCAAGCTGCAGACTTGTGGGAATATCCAGTTTAGATTCAATGTGTGAATCTATTACCACAGGTGCAAAGGGAGTATTTCTGGTTGTGAGAACCATGGAGGATCTATGCCAGACTGCTGATAGTGAGTGCCCCAACCATATACTCTCATGTTGGTACATTGCTGACACCACACTTCGCATTGCTGGTTAAATGATGTACATGACGCAGTACATAGCCAACATTTGGTTGTTCAGTCTAAAATGTCTAGTAGCTGTGCTATTGCACAGTAATCTGGCATACAAGCTACTAACCAGTCTGCTGTCCAATAAGATGGATAGGGGTCCATCCTAGTGTTAATGTTCAGTCCTCCAGAATTAATTATAGAACCTGTGCCCCCAGCAGGGACACCAAAAACTCCTCTGGCTCTGTCATCCTATTGTTTCTAAGTGCTATACATATGGCTAACTGCTGTACATTTATGGAATATGCCTTCAACTTGACATGACATAGCAAGATGCATATAACACTGCTGCAGTGTGTGATTGCCTTCATCCATGGCTTTTATTTCATGAATCACTGTCTGCATACCTTGTCATATAAACACTGGACACCACTTCTCTCAATGAGATGTCATCCATGGATATTAAGCATTTATAGCAACATATTTTCAGTATTCAACAACCTCTTCCATTCACGTCATCTTCCAGACACACACACACCTATGTGCATATAGATAGCACTATAAGTATGTATACTACTGGGGCTGAAAAATTACAGCTACAAACAAAGGATTAACCTATGCAGAACATGCAGAAATCAAAATTACAGCTAAGGAAGTATACCCAGCAGCTATAGAGAAATATAGGGGTGCTCACAGTAGACCTACATGTCAGCTGGTATGTATAGGGTAAGGCTGGTATGTGTAGGGTAAGGCAGGCATTCTTGATTCTGTTGTATTCAGCTTGGTAACTGCTGCTGCTGATATGGGCCTACTGTAATAAGTTGCGGGAACACATCTATGTTAATGGATTCTGTACTCTACATCATAGGTCAAGACATAATTAGATAGGTCATAGCAGTTCTGTGAAGGTTTCAGGCATGTACAAAGACAGGTTATATTGATGTTGTTCCCAGTAACTTCTTATGCATGAGGCAATCAGGTTGCCAGCCATTAGTACTGAAAATTCCAGTGGAAGTCTGCACACTTATAGGAAGGTGGAGATGGTACAACTTAGCATAAATATTCAAATTAGTATGTGGCTTTCTAGACTGCCTGCAAGGGGAAAAAATCGCTGTTCCAAAAAAAAAAAAAACTGTAAACCATTACATGATGTGGGGGGCTTCACCCCCCACACCCCCCTACTTAAATATACCAACTCCAAGATCGCACTACAGTGCCAAAAAGGCAAAGTAGCGAAAGCAGCCAAACAAATTATTTCCCAGGGAAAGAATTTGCTGAATAGCCGCTTTGCTATTTTGTCTTTTCGCACTTTTCAGTTCGACAAAGATGCATTCGACAATGTGCGTCTGCGACAGCATAATAGGGAGCCATTCTGTGCTATGTCATGGGGACCTGGTGTGCTTCCACGTGTACTTGTACAGTATTCAGTTAATGTATCTCATCATATGTACTAGGAACCCGCACTGGACTGCTACCTCTCCTACAGCAAATGAGAAATCCTTATGGGGAGTGCATCTGTTGTTCAACAGTTTCTCCTTACATTTATCATGGTTCTCTCTTTTCCCTTTCCCTTTCAAAATGATCAAAATGTAATGTAAACAGTGTTGCTCTCTGAAGGATGGCAGAAAGGTGTATAGACAGAAAATGTTAAGTTATCCAAACAAGGGGTAACATGTCTTTGGTTCTTCATTCTGTTATCTGGATACATAAATTTATAACTACATTCCCATGTTGTCACTACAATGCTGGCTTGGATAATATATTACCCCCCACAGGCACCTCCACCATGTTATTTTCCCTGCTGAGGTTGTTGCTGAAGTTCATGAGGGTAATGATGCTGGAACTGCCTCACTGGAAGGGGTTCTAGCTCATCAATGGAAGGTAGCCCACCTGCTCTGCCTGAGGAGGACCACCCGCAATTGGAGCAGGTGATGGATACTGCAGTAATGTGAGCAATGCACAGATGCGGGGCCTGTGTGATGAGACTCCTGAACTGAGTAACAAATTCACTTAAATTGCATGCCTATACCATCAAATCACCAGTGGAGGGTGTGTGCCATTCCAGAAGCCTCCCTGAACCATCACCTGGTGATGGATGCCTGCACTGTCCCTCTTTGATATGATGAGGATTACACAACATTTGTTCATTCTCTCATTTTCTCATTCCTCACCTTATCCTCATATCTGTTTCCTCCATTTCTCGTGTTCTGCACATACCCTGTGCTTTGTGCACATCTCTGCATTACCAAGTTTCTGTCCACTGTTTTTCACCAATGTCTCTCCATCTTGTTTGTACTTCCACTGCTGTTTATCTGTGCTGTTGTATGTTTATCTATCTACTTTCAAGCTCTAGCATACCCCACTTTCCTACCCACTGTTTTCCCTTCCACCTTTCCATGTATTTTCCTCTTTCTTTGTATAAAATATATTCCTATACCTGATAAATCCCCCTTTGCCATTCCACCCACTCCTGTATGTTGCTTCTATTTGTTAACAACTACTTACTCTTACACTTTTCCTGTTTTCCTGTACTCCATTCTCCTTCCATTTTAGGAATTAAAATTATGTTAATATTGACAGCATAGCGATACAAGTGTGAATAATATATGGCTATTTAACTCACTGTACAGTGTGATGCCTACCAAAGGAAGTGGAAACACAAGTAGGCTGTCTGCTAAAAGCAACACTTTATATTTAAATGTAGCAGACTAGGTTAATGTTTTCATTTGTCACACAGTCACAAGACTGGCACATGATCACTTTATGGATTGTGCACTGTACGTCTTTTCTACCCGTGCATATGCAGCACATTACTTGGTCCACTTTCACACTTGCTGCCTGACTTGTTTATGTATGTTTGAGTACAGCTAGCCACCCATAGGCTCTGCATGATTTATATTTGATATTCATTGGCTGTTTCTGCCACCTCATTGTGCCACTTGGTTGTGCCAAGCATTGCATAGAAGTGCAGTGCATCTCTGAATCCTAAGTATTTTTTGCTCAGAATATAATTAATTTTATATGAAATGAAAACAAAAACTGCACCACCCTGTTGTTGTCACTGTATCTGTATATGCATTATTTTTCTAGAATTATATGTTATGATGTATATTATTAGTGTTATAGGTTTCAAGACTGTGTAAATTTTGGAGTTTTATAGAAGGTTGCTAACATTGTAACACCTTTTCATTTCTTGCTACCTTCTTACATTAAAATGATATGTACATATTCATTACATCTCCATTTTTGTTTATTCAAAATGAAGGACTGATTTACCATTTCCTCTAATTGTAATTTTTGGCTACTTTAGGTAAACTCTCTCTCTTTGATTAGATAATTGCACCATTAAAACTGGCTTGTTAATTCCTGTATGGTGTAAGCAAAGAAATGTAACGCTTCCATGTGTATTAATTTTCAGTTTGATTTTAGAGTTCTTAGTTTATAATGACAATGAATTGCCAGGCAGAGTTCTCTGCATAATTATTCTGATTAAAATGAATTTATTATTCAGGATACCACTCAGATATACTGTTTCCAGAACCTTGACAAAAACACTACACATATTTAAACTGATGTAAAAAAAAAACATGATGCACTTCTGAAGAAAATTACCATGTTATTATGTATGATTTTGAATGAACTTGTATATTTTTATCTTCTGTTGTGTTAAAAGTTGAGTGACTTTAATATTGTTTTAAAGTTGCTGCTCTGTAATGCACCACCCCACAGTTTATTGATATGCATTTTAATTTACTAGGCAATGACTGAAATGTAATGAATTACAGACAAGCACCGTCAGTACCAGATCCCCACAGCTGCTGCTGTAAAGGTTCGTGCAGCAAAATGTTGAATTTGTTTCTGCATAATTTTCCTTATCAGAACATGTTAGCATGCTAGTTACTATCACACTGCAGGCAAATAATGACATACCTGACAACTACAATCAAGTAAGTCATCATTTTATATGAGAAAGTGACAGCTTTGCCTTTTATCTAGGGTAATTATTAATCAGACATGCAGTATTTTAATCTAGGTAACATTATTAATCAATGAAATGCACGTTTTTATCTATCAGTCCTGTGATTATCAAGTACGGATATATGGATAATACCAGAAAAGGATAACTGCAGTTTGGTGAGTATCCCTAGCTGTTGTAGCTAGCCAATGTGTATTAATTCTTTAGAACCAGATCAAAAATTTGCACAACAGGGGGTATCGGGTGTTTCTTGAATACTACAGTTGTGATACTATGGAGTGCAAATCTGCTACTGCAAGTGGGGAGACTTATACTAACTCCAAGACCACAGTATTATAGAACATTCACTGCTATGAAGTACAGAAATCCCAGAGGCAGTATATACAAGTAGAATATATAATGTCTCACCCTACCAATGCCTACCTGCAAAAATGTTTGAAAAGTCTAACAGCAAGTTTCTGAAGATTGTTGCATTTCTCACTTCATTTAGGGGTTTCGTTCCCTAGCTACATCCTTCTCCTCTTGCTCATAATATTTTTTCATATGCCTGCTTGAAATCTTCTGTTCTTAAATCATGTTATGCTTTACTAACCTTGACATGCAACACACTGGTACACTACTACTACCTGTACTGACTCCTATCATGTACCGTTGTCACTCTTATGTTTGTTTTTGATTGCTAATTGGTACAATTTGCTCTTTATCAAAGATTTACATGCTCATTTCTCTAATCATATTTATTATTTCTATAATTTAATTTACAGTTGGTTCAATTGTTACCTACCTTTCAGGCTGAGTGTATTGCAACATGTACATTAAGTTGGAGTTAATTGCCCCATACATTGTACTGAAAACTGTTTTGCTTTGATTGTCTGACTGCTATCAGTATCCGGAAAAGGAACTGAGTGTTGTAGACAGCTGTACCTCAGTGCACAAACACTGCTCTTGTTTTTTATTTTATTATTGGTCTTTGAGGTGCTTGGCAACTATGTGTCTGGGCTCTGCCTCTTGTGGATGCTGATCTATTTCTTAATATCTTTAATATGTATTACCAATATGTGTCATTTGGCACATTATTATATTTTTCTTACAAAGCAGGACTGCAGTATATTTACTTTGTGCTCCATTATTAGCTATTGCACTATGTATAACAAATCTGCTTTTGTCCATCTTCCTTCTATTATGTCCTTTTATAAAAGGGTCTGTATTATATCATCGAACATACAGAATGTCACCAACATTTTCATTGACACATATGTGGTGAACATCCACTTCAGCGAACGGCCATATCATCGAGTTCTTTCCAAGGGAAAGAAATCTGTAGGCCAAATACGAACAACACACTATAACAAACACTATGAAATGGGGGGCTTCACCCCACACCCTTCAATGTGGGGGGCTGTGCCCCCCCACACCCCCCTATCCAAATATACTAACTCTGAGATTGCACTACAGTGGGGAAAAGGGCAGATTTAAATCAACAGCCAACTGATTTCTTTCCCTTGGAAAAAATTGATGATGTGAACGTTCGCTGAAGTGGACATTTGACACATATGTGTCGATGTAAAGGTTGTCAACATTCTGTACATTCGAGGATATAATATAGACCCTTATAAAAGCTCTGCCTGAAGCTGAGCATTATTAATGCCAGCTATGCCATTTACTCTGTGTATCAGTTTACCCTGGCCTGCATCTTCTTTAATCTATGGCATGTTAGTACACAAGTTCTGCCCCATATAACTGCACTTGTTTGAATTCTATATCTTTCCATTATCTTGTACCATCCTCTGTGCAATATATGCATAATCAATACACATCTTTTTTTCTGTGCTCTTCCCCTGCTATCATGATAATTTATAGCTCCTGTTTGATCTTGTATTTTAATAACCACCTTCAGCTCCTTTCCTCTCACCAGCCTGTTATAAGCCTTTATCCCATTTTCTGTCATCCACATAAACCTGTTCATCTAGGGTCTATATTAGAACATCGAAATTTCACAATTTCAAATATTCTAATATCGTCCCCTATTCACTGAACACTGAAAATAGTAAAACGACAGAAAACCAATTTTTTTTCCTAGGGAAAGAATTTGGTTGTCCATTTCTGTCGTTTTGCTATTTTCAGCACTGTGGTGGAAAGTTACAGGTTGGGTTCAGGTAAGTGTGCGATTGGGTGCGGGTTAGGTGAGTTATGGTTAGGGCGGGTTAAGTATGTGTATGACTGTGTGGACATGAGGGTTAGGGCGGGTTAGGTGAGTTAGGGTTAGGGCACGGGTGAGGTGAGTGTGCGATAGTGACGGACCTTAGGGTTTGGGTTAAGGTAAGTGGATAGTTAGTGGTGTTTGTACAGTTTAGTGTAGGGTTAGCTGTAAGATTTTAGGTGTATGTGTGTGGATTGCTGTTTGTTTGGTGTGCTTGTGTTGTGTGTATGTGTTTCGGAATGGCAAATTTTTTTCCCTAGGAAAAAATTTGCTGTTCTGAATGTTCGATGTTGTCAGCGTTCGCTGAATAGGGGTCGATGTTAAAACATTAAAAATTGTGAAATTTTGATGTTCTAATATAGACCCGTTCATCTAGATATTCCACCACCTTAACTCTACCATTCATCTCTTGCTTTTTCTATTTGCTTCTAATTGACTGCACCTTCTATAAAATCATCACTCCTTTGTATTCACCAACTATAATACTCCTATTTTACCCCAATTTCTCATAAACAATGACTAGATTTTATACTCCCTTTTCAGCATCTCTGACCATAGGTTACACAATTAACCACAAACAGATGCATAACTGGACTCTTCCTCCAAAAGACCAAGCAATGGTCTTTTGCTTAAATTCAAAAGAAATATCCATCTGAACCCCACGCCACATATGTCCTCAAACTCAAACCAACATTTACTACTCAATGATTCATGTTGGACTACTACCTAAAGGGCTGAAATTTCTACAACTAAATACAATGATCATTAGAAGCAAGATATATGAACCAGAGTCTCTCCTTCATGAATATAAACTGGATATATCTGCAACCAATGAGTTTTGGTTAAAACCTTCTATTATTGAGCAGGAGAACTTTATTTGATTGATTGATTGATTGATTGATTGATTGATTGATTGATTGACTGATTGATTGATTGACTGAGTCACTGATTATTGTTATTTGATAACCAGGTAAGTGGGCTGGTCAAATAACCTTTTATAGCCATGACCTGGAGCTAAAAGAGTAAAGCAAAAATACATAAAATACTTTCAAAAGCTGAAATGCAAGAATAAATATCTTTTTAAAAAAAAACACATTACAGCATGCCTTCTGTATGAGTGAATCATACTTAAAAAGGAACTATCATCTATATAAAGGAATAATATACATTATGAATCATATAATCTTCATTCAGAATCATATACTCAGTGGAGTAAAAACAGCATAGCAACCATCTTAGAAGCAGGTAAAAAATGACCTATCAAAAGAATATTTAGTAATCATGCCAAAGTTTCGCCTTGAAGCCTGACAAAGTTTGCTTTATGTGTACTTCATTTGGTAGATGATTCCAGGAAACTGGCCCCAGTTTACCAAAGACCCTTTCCCCTATTGCAGATTTGAAACATGGTCAGACTAAAGTAATAGCTCCAACTTGAATCATTCTGAGCTGGTATAATTGTTCTTTTCAGTGAAGTTTCACCTTTATTAAAAACTGCAAGACAAACCCAGCCAAGTTTTCTCTGTGTCATACCTTAAACTTCCTGTAATAGAGGCTATGGGATATATGAAAAAGACTCCTTAAGAACATCAAGTGCTTCAACTATATTGCTTCTGAATGTTCATGACTTTTTCTTTTTTCCTTTTTAAGTCTTTATGGACACATTCAGGCCAATGAAGTTGATTCCAAAAAAACCTAAGTTAAGTATTTTGAAAAGCAGTATTTTAGTAAAAGAGAAATCCTGGTTGATTCTGGTAGTCAGTTAATAGTCTTAAGACTATCACAGTAATTGATACATGTCTTTGATACTTGTCTCTGCTAGCAAAGCAAATCATTCATTTTTACTCCCTGCTAGTTGAAGCTTATGATTATTAAAGATGGAGTATAAAGTTAAAAGTGGGGAGAGTATATTCTAATTTAGGTATTAGTATGTTTATCTAGTGTATTATGTGTGGCTGAGGACGGGAAATTCTGCAGTAAGAATAGAACTTTATTGACAATGTTGTCTGTGTGAAAAGTGAGAGTTAGAGAGTATTGGTGAGTCAGTCACAGACAGTTAGGTATTAAATTATCTGTATTGTCTTTAAGAATGACTGGTGCAGACGTACTAATTTGTCTGGAGAGGAGAACAGCATTGCAGTAAATCACTTAATTGCTTTTCAGATGTCCTAAATATGCACAACAACAACAATCTCTGGACTCGGAAAATCTTTAATATAAAAAAAGTTCTAAACATACTCAAATCATTGCCTTTGCTTATATGGTCTTCTCTCTAATTCCAATGTGTATGTTCCATTTCAAAGACGGACTTGACAGAGCTCTTGTTCAACAGAGCAGACTGACATACTCAGCAGTGATAAGGATGATTGCAACAGTCAATTATTCCCTGACCTTAGCAACATTTCTGTCAAAGTACACCAAATTTGTTATTCTTCATAATCTACAATCTGTGGAAAGAGACTGGTCTGTCTAAATGGAGAAAGCACTAGTTGACAAACAGCAAACATACAGTTCTGTGAGTGGCTTAGCCCATATCTCTCCAGCAAAACAGAAATGCAATATTCTATCAGTCACTATTAAGACACTGAATATTCTTTAATTTTAGTAATGACATGACTGAAAACCACATCCTGAGCATATGTCAGAGCTGCAAAGAAAGAAGTTGAATTGTTGATCAGTTCAGCATTCTCCATTTTGAAAGGCCAGAGCAAGCAAATTTCAGAATTCTACCACTCTGCCTGTCACAAATAAGTAGAAAGCCAACTCAACAAATTCCCCTAACCATCTCACAAGCTACAGAGGTTACTCATCAAGATGATTGCTTTAAGTTTACAGGTCTACAGGTAAACTTTTAAAAACACAGGCATTGCTGACTGACACACTCACTCTCCATTCCTAACAGACTTATTATTGCCAGAGTTGCACTCAGGGTGGTTTAATATTCCTTCTACAGAGTGATCTAGACATGCTATATTTACCAACATCAGAGGTGCTCAATTTGATTGTGGTCCCAGAATGAATTCCACCAATAAAGAGCACTTAACAGACTTGAGTGCATTTTCCTCAACAAATCTAAACTACCATCAACTCTCATTTTTTTTCTTTCAACCACTATACATTTGCTATCCACTTTCACATTGTTTATTTCATATTCACATTTAGTCTGACATCCTAAGAACAGTCCTTAAGCTTTCAAGTGTCCTTATTTTGGAGGAATGTTCCCTTTTCCAGGCTTATTTTAGGATGTCCCTATTTTTGGACATCATGTCCCTATTTTCAGGCTTGATTTACCCCTTCACACAATTTCCTGAATTCCGCTCATCACATGTGATTTTTTAAGCTGTCTAGTACACAGAAAACTGCACTATGTGACCAACATACAAATGGCAGCAGCAATTTAAAGAAAGCAGTCTGACAGATATCTTACGGCTCCATTTTTCTGAAGCAAAATTAAATGACCGTGTGTGTTAGAATTTTACAATATTGTTCATTAAATTGTTCAGATTTTATAATCTGTCTGATAATGTGCTTATATTTTTCCAACCTCTGTCACTCTCTGTATTTTTAAATATGCTTCTGAGTAGTTTCCTACATTCCTGCTGGCAGCACAATCTATGTGGTAATTAAAATGTTATGCTAATTAGATGTCCAGATTTGCAGATGGATATTCTTACTTTTTAATGGCCGTTGTTCTTATTTTTAGTGTCTACAGGTTGAGAAGTCTGACAGCAAATTTGTTGACAGAGTACTTTAACTGCATTAACCATTTTATGGAAATCTCCTCCTTCCTTTATCCAAGGCAATTATTTATCAGTATGATTCAAAAGGGAACTGAAAACTCATCAACTCAGACTAAATTGTTGGAAATACTATATACCATCCTGACCTAAAAGTGACATAATCAGCTTCCTCTATCTCTCCTCTCATTCTTCATATGTTTGAGATGTAGAAGCGGGTCATTATACAGAGGGCTTTGTTTGAGGATCTCACTCTGACTGAAAGTGACATAATCAGTGTCTTCGATCTCTCTCTCCACTCATTCTTCAAACGTCTGAGATGTTGAAGCATTTTTCTGCCCTATCTCATTGTACAAAGGAGAAATACTTTAATGACCACAACTTTATCATCTTGCTCTAACTGCTTGTTCCGTCCAACCATTCAAGCTTATGACTGACAGCTGAATCCTATAGTAACTCCATAAACACCTGCCACTATCCATGGAGTTTACTAGGTAACTAGAAAATTGGAGCAGATTTCCAGGCCTTTTTTTCATATTATGCATACTAACTGCACACCTAGAGACAATTTAGAATTGCACACCAGCCTACTTGTCACTTTAGGAGGTGGGAGAAAACAGACTACCCAGAAAAAGCCCATGTGAATATAAGGAAAACATGTACACTCTGCACAGAAGGTACCCCATATAAGAACTGAACTGGAGCAGCTCTTGCTGTGACATGTCATTGCTACTCTTAGGAAACCTGAAAACAACATTTAATAAAGGGACTCATTGGAAGCAGTGCATTTATAGAGGCAAGAGATAGACGAAGTAGATAATTTTTTGTAAATAAAAACAGAGCAGCACCTCAGAGCAGAACAAGACACTCCCCTGGTCAAATTCTTCTAGAATTGTTTAAAATAAAATGTATTTCTTTCAAGTTTAACACAATCTGTGAAGACCGTTGTGATGCAGCGTTTAGTGTTGTTACCTCACAGCAAGAGGTTCGCTGGTTCAGTTCTCGGCTGGAACACCATCTGTGCAGAGTCTGCATGTCTTCCCCGTGCTTGAGTGAACTTAAAGACATGCAGGTAGGTGCGAGTGTGTGTGGGTGTGCCTTCTTTGAAGGTTGGGTGCCAGGCTGGCAACTCAACACTGTAAAAATTCACTGCCAGTCATTAGTGGACTGGATTTCTGCTATGGCAACCCCTAACTGGGAAAAAATGAAAAACACTTTAAGACATTTAATACAATCTGGGATGACCAAGTCAATAGGACTTATCACGAAAGAAAGGCAACATAAAGGAATACATTAACAATATTGTATAATTTATACAACATAATTTTAAGAAAACTGAGACAATTTACCACTTAAATAAGTTAGGTTTTATCTTTTCTTATTAAGAAGCATGTTTGTCAAATAGAAGAAGACATCGTAGACAGCTTGGCTTTTTTTTTAAATTTCATCAACTAAGTAAAAAGAACACATCAAAAGTAATAAAATGAGTAATACAAATACTAACAGTCAAAGGTATAAAACCAGTAGAAAGTATGAATGGAGATTTTCCTTCACCCTGTCCCCCTTAATATCTTTACAAATACATCATGTTCTCTCCATGCATCATATTCTGTTTGTTGTATGACCTTGTACAATCTAGCACAAGTATGCTAAACAATTCTGAGTGTCAGTCAGGTGTTTTTGTGCATAATGGACAATATAACCTATTCCAAAAAGTTCACATTATCTTTCCATACCCCACTGAGGGAGGATTGGTTTAATTCTTCTAAAATTAAGAGGTATAAAATAACCTTATTCCAGTGACATATAACCCCAGATATGTCTTAAGTCTGCTATGTTATTTTAGATATAACCAGGTTTCCCAAAAGAAGCTAATTGTTTCACCTATGGATCTTTGGCTTACTTAGCTTTGGGTACAGAGGGGTAAGCCTTAAGAAATTGTATTCATTCCACAATCTATGCTAATATATTCTTATATGGAAGAAAGAAAACATGTTTTCCTATTTTACTCCATGGGGATGCAATTTAATATACATAAGCAGCTTTTTCATTAGTTTTATAAATTCTTGCCACAAATCTGTGATTCTAGCTTTATAATTTGTTTACTGCTCTCATGCTATAATGGCTTTGGGAAAATAAGCAAGGGTCAGCCTGAGCTGATTACCCTCCTTAGACAAGCCTTCACTCTCTTTTCCTATTCCCAATCTCAAAAATCCCATACCCATTGAATCCGATGCAAATCCCACATATGCAGATCCAAAATAAACAGCTTTTGTCTTAGTGTGTTTGCTCAGTCCCATATTTTGTGCCACTGGGCATCTGTTAATTAGGAGGCTCCATTTCTTGCAAGGTGTAAAACATCCTCTTCTATCATTGTTCTTTCTATAAAAATCAAGATAAATGGAGTGATGTTTCCTGTGTGACAGCCATTGGTTCTATGGTATTTGATAATGCTCTTTTACTTATCTGAAACTAAGGAGTTTAAAGGGGAGTCTAGTATGCCTTTGGTTGCTAGCCTCGGTCACTACAATTTGATTCCAGCTATCAATGCCTGTTCAAGTATCTGGGAGGAGTAGTCGAGGAGAAGAATAGTCTGAATGAAGAGATCAAAGGTAAAATCAGAGGGGCTGCAGCCAATTGACATAAAGTATCAGGTGTAGTCTATGACCGAAGAATGCCAAAGAAGCTGAAAAATAAGGTGTACAAGACAGTGGTGTGACCACTTCTACTGTATGGTACAGAAACCTGGGCAGTAAAGGCAGAACAGTTGAAGAAAATAGAGGTGATGGAAATTAAGTGTCTGAGAATGGTGATAGGATGCACACTGTGGGACAGATGAAGAAATGAGGACATAAGAGCAGACGCCAAAGTAGCTCCAATTGCAGAAAAGGTCAAAGAGAACAGACTACGGTGGTTTGGGCACATGTGCAGAAAACCAGATGGCAATATGGTAAGGAAGATTTGGGACAGACAGGAAGAAGGTAAGAGGAAGTGAGGACGTCCAGCAAAGAGGTGGATAGATTGTGTGAAAGAAGATCTGTGACAGTCAGGCATGAGTGTTGAAGAAGGCAGGAGTGTGGCACTGAATCGAGAGAGTTGGTGACAGCTAACACAATACCCGACCCCATGTAGAAAAAAGGGGGCTGATGATGATGATGATGATATCAATCCCTGTTTCTTCCTAAATATATCTAATTATCATCACAATATTTGATGGTTTTAATGTGTGGCCAATATCAGATATTAGTTATTTCTCTACTCCCCCTCGTCTAAATGCACTACATTCTTCTGTTAGTCCAGCCACTGGTCCAGGAAGGAGAGTGATATACATTTTTGGTTGAATATGGTTCCATATACCCTTTGCTGTTTACTTGGTTCTTATATACTGTGCAAGATTGTGGATCTGCTCTAGAGCAGACATATGTATTAAGCCACACCCTACTAGTACTGGATTTCCCTAGGTTCTGCATGTTTTTATGACATAGGCATATATAGAGTGAGATTAAGAACCAGGGGTGATTATGATAGTAATTGTGTTAATTCACTCTATCAGTACTTTAATCCTGTTGCATTCTTTGTCAAGGGTTGTTATTATTCTACCCTTAAAATGTCTATGATCTGTATAACTGCCCCTTTGGAAGTGTTGGACATTTCTACAGCTAGGTATTTAGTTTCTTCCACCTCTTCAATTGCCCTAGAGTTTTCTTTGCTTGATCCTTTCCTAATTAAACTTAAGCTATTTTCTTTAGATTGCATTTTAACCTTGACACTCTTGGAATATTCTGCTAAGATATCAAATACTTTGCAGATAAGCATGTCAATGCTCTCTGCTAATAAAACATAATCATCTACAAACATATAAAACTAAGCTGTTATATACTCCTCTCATAACTTTTTGCCTTACTTTCATCACAAGTTTCTCTATTTCTAATGTGACAAGACCAGGGTATAAGAAGCACCCCTGTCGGGTTCCTCTCTTTATACTCCCTTGTTATGACAAACACCTGTTGATCATCCCTTCACATTTAGGATGGCTGTATAAAGCCTTCACCCAGGCATAATTTCAGGATCTAATCATTGTTGTCCTGATCTCCTTTTGCAATAAAACACACACTACACAAACATAGCGTATGATAACCTTTATTGAACAACATTCTTTAATCATAGAATCAGTTGATCAATCATGAAATTTATTAGTCACAATATGAGCATAAATTCCACATAATTTAACAGCAGTGGTGTCTTCCACTCATCTCTGTCCTACCACAAAATAAGCAATGTTGCCCAAACTGCTCACTTTCTGTGACTTACCAGAAGTAGTGTACCACTGCTCATTTCCATTTCCAGCCAATCACCTTATAAAATCCAACACATAACACCAGACAGGGAGCAGAAGAGGGAACCCCTTTTTTCCACCCACCAGCTTGACCAAGGCTGTTCTCCATCACATATTACAACACTTTTAACAAGCCATCCAAAAACAATAAGTGTACATTGAATAAATCCAACCCCATCTCAGTTAGCTGTACCCCTTCCTTCCTAAACCACACCAGATCCCTATAATCGAAGTCCCTTTGATCAATAATGCAAATAACTAAGTTTCCAATTGTCTTGACAACCTAAAATTAAGAAAACATTGAGTCCGCTCCAAAGCTATAAAACTGCCCACATTCCACCAAACCGAACATGCACTACTTCAGACCACACAATAATGATACCAGGAAACCTACTGTCTAAACTAGTCAAGGCCTTCAGAACCCTAAACACCAAATGTCATTTTGGAATGACACCTAACTCATTACCTGCTAAATGAACCACTAAAACATGTGGAATTCAAATCTAAAAGCATAAGTTTGTAAACTCATCCTCGAGCTGATGCCACCTGAGGCCTCCAACATTGTGCTAAAAAACTCTCCACTGGTAACACCTCAACCCAAGCTTGGATCTGTCTGGGCTAATTGCAACCTGCTTCACCACCCAATAAATATATGAATGACCCAAAATGACTACAGTTTTACCTAAAAAAATTATATTAACTACTATCAAAACAAGTTATCGAATATAAGATAAAAAGGCATCGGAAGACCAACATCCTACCCTCTTAATCACTTCCACTGACCTACCTTGTCTTGCCAAATCTGATGCCCTTACAATGAAATGTGAACGAGTGGAAATCCTCTCTTCATGAAAGTCTAGATCCTGGAAAGCCTTCCTTATCACAAACAAAAACTGCTTGACTGTTATCATCCTTCTACCCTATGAGCAGAATACCAAATCTAGTGGATTCTCACCACATAACAACTGAAATCGTCTGGCCCCCAACACTGGACACATCAACTCATCCCTATCCATCCTCAAAACCATCTGCACACCCTTACCCATCTGGCTTGTTTTTTTGATTTCAACAACCATATCTCCACTGACACAGGAAATATAAGCACATTCTGCCATAGAAGTGAAACCAGCAACTCATTCACAATGAAAGCTCCACTATACATCTGTATTGACAATATCATCCACAAATTATAATTCACTGAGTTCCCTTTCCATAACCTCAAGCTTGTCAACAAAATCCTAAGGGCCAGCTTAGACACTGGCCAATGCTTATTAGTCCTCCCACCAGCAGCCCTGACCCAAACTTTCAACACCCGAGTTACTGCCCATGACTTCATCAAGTCCTGCAACCCTGCCACCCGCATGAATATGCTAATGATAGCCAGATCTACCTTATTGGACTGAACCACCCTCTTTTTAATCCAAGCCTTCTGGCTGACAAATCCAGATCCAACATTATCCCATTCACTCCCAGGAAATACCATCAAATATAACTCCCCCTACTACCATGAGGGAACAGGTCCTTAATGCTCTCTCTAAGGCCAAGAATACTGCATCATCGGGCCTAAACAATATCTCAGGATGCCTTCTAAATAGCATGAAACATGATATATTAGGACCTGTGGAACTTCTATTTAACTGCAGCCTCCGAACAAGCTTTGGGCCTCCTGAATGGAGAACAGCAACAGTTATCTCTATGCACAAAGGTGGAACATCTACAGACCCTAGAAACTACAGACCAAGAAGTCTCACTAATCTCATATGCAAAGCCATGGAAAGAATTATCATGGAGATTATGAATAATGAAATAGTAAACCTTCAGACACTGGACCCAACCCAGTTTGGTTTCATCAAGAGCAGGTCATGCCTACTAAACCTGGTGGACATCATTGAGAAGGTCACCAAAGCAATTGATGAGGGAAAAATGGTTCACACTGCTTACCTTGACTTGGCCAAGGCATTTGACACAATATCCCACTTGGGCACTGTTGACAAACTCAAAAGCTTAGGTACAAACCCTTACATCACCTAGTGGATAGCCAACTGGCTCACAGACAGGATCCAGGAAGTTAGAACTTGGGACTCCACCTTTACAAAGAGGCCAGTCACAAGTGGTGCCCTTCAAGAATTGGTCCTGTGACCTCTCATTTTTGGCATTTACTTCTCTGAAGTTTAGGGCAGTATCAACCATTAACAAACTCCCTTTTGGACAGGACAAATGGTGATTCAACCAAAATTCATCAGGTGACTTTTTAGGGACAAATCCCGGTAGTGACATTTTAAAATTGGCAAAAGGAGGGCAGTCAAAGGGACCCAATAACCTGCCCGATGGAGCTCCTTGTCCACCAAGCCTTTCAATCCCTCTTCCATCCCCTGCACAGAATGTAAATTCTTACAGACTGAGCCATCCCTGCAAACCCCAGACTTAATCAAA
The DNA here is from genome assembly GCF_019279795.1 of Protopterus annectens. NCBI lineage: Eukaryota > Metazoa > Chordata > Ceratodontiformes > Protopteridae > Protopterus > Protopterus annectens. Next base: position 447,967,448 of record NC_056734.1, on the reverse strand, counting down.
AAATTCCAAGAAAACCCCTCTATCAACTCCTTATCATTCAAAGCCAGAAAATGATTCTACATATTACTCAGTACCTGCCCATTAATGAGTGAATGGAAAACCCAGATTACCCTCTGTCCCTGAAAAGCCAAGCCTCCTCTCCGTCCTTGAAAATTTCCCCACCCATAAAACCCTTGGAAGCCTTGAGGTAGAGGGGATAAAGATCCCATATTGCTCATGGAAGAACCTGCATTGACCAAATTCCCTTCCAAATGGCCACACTGAGGTGCTGGACGCACTCTTGCAAAATTCACAGATGTGTGCAAAAAATCTGCATGCCATCCAAATGCAATGCCCTGCATTGAACACCCAGCACACTCAAGCCACCTCCCCATTCAACCTACCCCATCTAGTAAAGCTCCCAAAATTATCTGTCATAGTGGCCAACCAAATGTCCAGGTACCCAACTTCCCATCTCAATGACTGATCCACAGCTTTCCTTTTCCAAAACCACTGATCATACTACATCCAAGTTTTCCCTGCATGGAACCTTTTTGCCTTATGAATAGTGGGAAAATAAGCCAGCAGTGGCAAGGACAGTACATTATCCTTTTACACCCAAACTGCCATGTAATGCATTAATCTCAGCACTCAGTTCTCTCATGTTCTAACTCGAAGCCTACCAACTCTCCTCCAACCCAATGCCACTAAGGCCGCCAAGAGATCCTAGGTATTCACTGCCTTAGAGTCCAACAACTGCTGACCCCCTACTGCATTAACTAATTTGAATATATCAATATACTGGCCTTTACAAATCTTTTCTTTAACCAATGCAGGAATATGTGGGATCAAATAGACCCCCATTCTGGATTGAGTAAAGACTGAATAGCTAACCAGTCCCTGGGCCCTATCCCAAAATCCAAACTGACCTCCTGCTCTGATGACTCGGCCCCATCCAGACTAGATCCCAAAGTCTCTAACTAGGTCCCTAAGCAAACTCCACCATCTAGAATCTCCTGTTGCACCTGCCCCACCTCCCAAGAAGCTCATGATCCACCACATCACCTGCTACTTCACCATTATTCTGTACTAGCTCCCATTCTTCACACACCAACTGCCTAACCCCATGTCCCATTAAGCCTACACTACCTCCACCTGCCTATAGCCTATCATTATCTGATGTGGCATCAGAAACTACTCCACCATCCAGAGCTTCCACTGAAGCACTAGCTTCTGCCACGCAACTGAAGTGCTCTTTCTTGCCTGGGTTGATCTTTTAATTTTCAATTTACTGGACTCTTCTGCCAGAGGATACTCTGTCACCAGCAGCTCTCAGAACAGTTCCTCTGCTTGCAATACGATCACTGCCCATCTCTGTCTCAAGCTGCGAGATCCAGCCATCTGTCAAAGGAAAGAAGAACATTATCATCATTTGAAAGACAGAGATTAAAAAAAAACTAGCACACTGCACTTTATGCTCCTGTAAGACAGGAGTCCCATGCACTGAAAAGACCACCCAATCCTGCACCATCAGCTTGATAGCTTCTCCATACACTAAAGTAAGAACCAAACCCTGTACTCCGTGTGTATGAGATAAACCCATAACCAATATACCAACCTCTCAATCTAGTATAACTTGCCTCAAGCCAGACTTGCCTTATAAAAAGCAAAAACATAGCTCTCAACCCATTAGGGACAAATTTCAACAGAATCAGGGACAAATCTGAAAATTCTGGGACAGCCAGGGACAGTTTTAAAATATTAGTACTATTAGCTTTGGTCTTAGCAAATAAAAGAATGTGCGTCAATATACATTTCCTGAAGTAAAAGAAGTATATAGCTTTAAAGCAGTGTCATTATTTAAGTGTAATTCATCACCTTTCCTTTAACAGTGAGTCACAATGTGTAACCACTGCTGTTGCACCACCACTAAAGCTTGCAACTCAGGGTAACTCACAAAAAAAAAAAAAAAGGCCGATAATGACAGATCCACACTGTGACATAGTTTGGATATGGCTGAGCCAACAAAAGCTGCACGGATGCAGCTGAGCCAACAGAAACAACCACAACCAGTCAGAATATAAGGAATTGCAAAGGCAACAGAGCCAGCACTCAGTACTGAGGGTTACTACAACCCAGCCCCTTCTGAGCCAAATAACTCACAAACACAATGTATAACTTATAAATATAGATGCATTTGCAACATGCATGTCTTAATAACATTTAAATCTTAAAGCTGTCATTGATCCTGAGGCTTTATCTGCAGCTAACCAAATGCTATCTCGTCACTCTTACCCCAGCCTATTATTCTAGTCAGGACAATGCATATTTAATTCGTATTAAATTCTGATCTCAAGCTAACAGTCTACAAGCGAGAATGCCTAAAAAAAAAAAAACACTGCCCACTGGCCCAGCTCCATGCAACCATCATTAACCTAAGGCCTACCTGTTCCCAGAAATACCTACTGTTCATTTTGGATATAGCACTTGCAAAAGCAAGTTCATGCCTAAATCTGATCTCCCCACTCTACAGCTCTAAAATAAAACAATGTTAACTCCTCCTTACACCTTCCTCATTTCCTTTCTAACACTCTTTCCATTAACCTTAATCCTTCATTGCCTGATTCCTCATAATAATCCATGTTCTGTTCCCATTAAATATGACTACTCTTTCCTACCACTTCTACACCCCCCTTATCCAGCATAAATCCTTAAAGTGTCTGTGGACAAATCAGTTTGTTCCAAACTACATTTTTTAAATACCTCAAATAAAAAAGGCCAGCTTATTGAGTCAAAGGCTTTGTAGATATCAAAAAAGGTTATATCCACCTGTTATTGATTGACTGCTACTCTTGTATGAAACCTCCATGTTGTCTAGTGTAGAGGGAATAGTCATAGCCAAAATTTTAACATCTGTTTTTAGCAAGGATATTAGTATATAGTTGGACATATATGTTGTGCTTGCATTTTTCTTAGGAATTACTACAGTTTTTGCAGACTGCATGGAAGTGGGGAGGGTGTGTTTCCCCTACTTCACTAATGCAAAGTCTTTTCTAGACATATGTCATATCCCTACTTGCAAAAATGATTAAGTAGTCTGTCTGGACCTTGTGTCTTACATTTTTTATTGTAGAGTGAAATTCAGGGTCAGTGATATATTTATCTAAATAGGCTTGTTCTTTCAACTGAATTATTTTTCTAGTTCTGTTCTCTGTCAACAAGTATTTTGAGATTCGCTCATCTCCTGGTTTTTCTGTTTTTTTTCAGTTTGCTGACACTCAGCATTTCAAGTGCTGACATTTCCATAGGGAGTGAGTATTTCACAATACAGTTTGAAAGCATTCCTAAGGGATTCTGCCACGTCACTTCTAACCCTGAATCAACCACTATTTTTGGAATAAAGTACACTTCTGTTGCTTGTCGGGTGATTACTTTAACTTCTTGCTCCTCAAATAGCCACTAACTACCTTTTTCCAAAATCTGAACTTCCACATGTGAGGTAACAAGTTGCTACAATTCATATTTTACTTCATTAAGTTCGCAAGAAGGATACTATCTGCATTTGGTTGTGCTAGGGTAAGGGATTTTTGTAATGCTTCCTGCCTCTCCACTTTCTCTTTAAGTAAGCCTCTTATGTTTTTAATGCCCTCCTCTGGTGCCAACACCTGTATTCTGGGAACAGCTTTAATGGCATTGCACCAAACTCCTCCTATTGATATTCTCTGTTATGTTGTCTTCTATTGTTTGTTGTTTGTTGTTTAATCACCAACTGTTTACATTCTGCATGCTTTGCTCTCCATTTGTAATGTCACGACTGCCAAATGTTCTTTGACCTGGTATCAGTGAGTGTTAGAATAGTGTGGTCAAAATGTATCTTTCCATAATTTCTATATTTCATATTTGTGGGAGAATCATCCATGGACCAAAAATATAATGTAGTTGGCTAGTTTATTGGAAGTCATCTCTTGAGAAGTGAATTGTATTTGCTCCTCTTGAAATCACCTCCAAATATCTTCTCAGTTTCTCTCCTCAATCAATCTTTTAGTTTGTGTTTTTTTTTGTATGGCTTTCTTTCTTGACAAAAAGCCTACCGAGATTATAATCCAGAGCCACATTAAAAAACATCATGAAAGAAAGATAAACTTGATTTGCTGCTGAAAGAAATCCTGAGAGAATTCTAGAGAGGCTTTATTTAGTGCACATAGATTGCCCAGTATACGCTTGAGACCCCAGATGGTACTTTTGCATGTAATACACCTCTCAACATTACTGATGATTACACATTATGACAACACGAAGGCACGAAGTTCTCCCAAAAGGTTTATTGGACAACAAACCACAGCAACCAGCAGAACACAGCAACCAACACTGACCTAGGTTAGACTTCCTCAGAGTGTTGGTAATTTATACTAAGCATGTATAAATTGATTAATTAATTGCTCCATATTATTACTCCATTTAACTCAGCATACTAATTTCATTCATAAAAATACAATACTATATATCATTTAAACTCCTACCTTTATATTAATAAAATATATAAAATTATACATATAAATTGTTGTTCACAACACATATATACTGTAAATAATATATAATGTTAAAAAACACCTAGTACTTTGTGTTAAAAATCCTTAAGCATACTCCATGCTTTCTTATCCATTATTCTGAACTCTGATAAATGCTACCTGTAATGTTATAGATAAATGATATTTAATTCATACCATTAACCAGTAATGTAATACAGTATCAGACTTAATTTGTTATTATTTATTTCCCTAGTATATTTTGAGTCTGAGATATGGTTTGATAGTTATAAATTCATTTAACCCTGGATTAAAAATGCATTTAATATCATCTGCCATTTGATTTCACAAACATCTAAATGGTTCTGTTAACCTACCCTGTGGATCCTGAACTAACTGTTCCAGTACACAAAATGAAAATTTGTGGTCTTTATGTTCTATTATGTGACGAGCAAGGGCATTAGTGGGTTTTGATGTTGAATATCTAGGACATGTTCTTTAATTCTCCCTGAATTTCCTACATGTCTTTCCCACGTAAAATGCCATGCATTTGTCAGATCACATTAATAGAATGACAGTTAAATTTGCCATTAATTCTAATATTTATGCTATTAACTGTGAGTTTACTTCCTGTTTTCATAACGTAGGGGCATGTACTACATCTCTACCACTTTCCTCTGTTGCCATTAACAAAGGCTTCCGGTATGCTTTACCTCTTTCAAATATTTGTTTTAATGCTCTGTCCCATAAATGAACTTAGGTTTGTATGAAATATAACCTTGAAACTCTTTAATTTACTAAATGTTTTCCAATGTTTTTCAACAATATCCTTGATAATATGCATTAAAGGTGATGACAAATAAAATATGTTCATCCCTAAGTCATGGCATTTGTTGGCATTGTTGATGCTGACAGAATATGAACTCTTCATTATGGACTCCATCTGTCCACTTTTTCTTTTTGTAAATATTTCATTCCTAATTTCTTCACATAAAGTCTTAGGATAACCCCTGTTGGAAAACAATTCCATCATATATCTAATTTCCTTGTCACTAACTCGCTTACCATACGCTTCTAATAAATTGTCCCTTGACAATTGATCTTTTTGATGCTGTGCCAGCTGTCATAATGCAAATAGGAATTTGAAAATTGCCTTTTCTATAATTTTGATGATATAGAGTTATTATTTATATTATATGTTAAACTTACATCCAAATAATTGATTTCTTCCCTATTGACTTCATGGGTAAATTTTAAAAACCATACTGTTTGATTAATATAATAAATGAATCTCTCAAGAATTTGTTGTTCTCCTTCCATAAAAATATCGTAGAAAACGGGTAAACAGCTTAATATATGGTCTAAACTCACTTTTAATATGCCATGATATATAAATGGGGCACATGCTGCCCCATTGCTACTACCCCCCTCATATACTCCACTGTTCAATAATTGTTCTTCTAACCATTCCAGACCGGTATCGTGTGGTATGACACTGAATAAATTAACCACATCAATTGTCACAAATATGATGTCGTTTTGTGTTTCTATGTTAATCCTTCCAAAAGTGCCAAGAAACTTTAGTAATATAAGGAAAACTATTTAAGCCATTTTTCAATTTTAGATCTAAGTACTGACTTATATATGACACTTTACTTCTCTTACCATCTACAATCGGTCTGAAATGGACATTATTGATACCTTCGTGGATCTTTGGAATACCAAAGATCCCACTGACCACAGGGTATTTATTTGTCATGAAGAAAAACTCTTCTTCGTCTATTTGCCCTTGATATAACATGTCCTCTAGGGATAAATCAATGTTTTTGTAGGCCCTATTAACTTCATTTATGCTCACTTCTTCATAATTGTCTTCTGCTAACATCCTTAACATTTCACTATCATAATCCACTTTATCCATTATTACAGCTCCATTACCCTTATCCGTTTTATTACCACTTATATTTTGAATACATTCCACATGTTCATGTTTTAAATTACTCTGACAAACTACTTTGTTGTCTTTGTATAATTGTCTGATGTCAATTTCACACAGGTTTTCAAAAATATGTACCAAATTATTATAGGGTGGAATAAAACAACTTTGTTTACATAAACCATTGTTTTTAAGACTTGTTGTTCAATTTTTTTTTACCAAGTAAGAGAGAAGAGTTTTTTTACGTGTAAATAATTTTAAATCCTTAAGTGTGTCACAAACATTGCCTCCCCACATGGTACAAAATTGAAAACTTTTTTGCTGTGTTGTCAGCATGATGTATGTTAAATTCTGCAATTATATAATTAAATAAATAAATAATTCCTGTAGTATTATAGATTTATCTTAGGATTTATATATAGGTAGAACATCATTATTACTTTCTATATAGGAAGTTTGAAACTCTTCATATGCTGATTTTTATCAGTGTTGTTTCTATGCAGTCATTAACTACTTTCTCATGATGTTTTCAATGATGGTTTTTGGTTTATCATACTTTAATATATACATATCCCCACTACTAGTTTTGTTGGCTGATGAATCAACACTCATTTCATCATAATCACCCAATACCTTGTGTGTACTCATCTGCATTAAACTATCTCATTCATTTGTAGCAGTTTAGATTCATCCATTTTTTTTTAAAATTTGTGCATATTCCTCTCACAATCATAAACCCCTGCAGTAGAAGTATTACCTTCTGAAATGCCCACATTCATATTTATGTTGTGATATACTTCACCATTAATATGGTCAACACTAAAGATGTCAGATTCTCCTTCATTGTACCCTCCCAAAGCGTAATACAAACTTGTCTGCATAAAACTGTTATCATTGTCTCAAACATCCATAATCATACAAGTCACATGGTACTTCCAAACTTTTGTGCATGTAAGTATTTTCATCTAGTGAAATCAAATTAACTGACATATCACTAACAATGTTAGACATTTTCACTCCATTGGTTCTATTTACATCCTCCAATATACAGTCATAATTGCATACACTTTTTCTTGATTTTTGTTCACCAATGGTTCAACAAGCTGATCTCACTTACACTTATTTCAAACACTGAACTCGAATTAAGTCTTACAGGCGTAAAAAATAACATTGTCAATGCACTTTTCTGACTGTTATTCAAACATATGTAACACACAAACGGCTGCATCGTGTAAGAATTGTCTTGTTTACCTTCTTCTGGTTGACTGCCCTCCTTTTCCAATGATAATCTCTCATCCGCTCGATCGCCTGGAAGTAACCCTGCTGCTTGGTAGCTCTTCTAAAGGGTGCACTATAAGACTTCCTCTACATCTTCCCTTCATCCGTTATTTTGCTGCCTTTTGGTATGCTATTATATCACGCTGTAATTTCTCAAATTTTTTGTTATATAAAATGTCACAGTTACTGTCAATGTCTTTGACGACATCATCATCTAACAATTTAGTCTTTTATCATGTCCATGTTTTTATCATTGCCATAATATTACGTTGAATTCCTTCATTGATTCTGCCAATGTTGTGTTTGAAACTCTTGTCCCCACCTGCGACACACTATTTGTGTTGCTAAATTGTAACTATTAGTCATCCAACCTCTCCTGTTGTTAGCTATAATTGTATTAGTGGAGTTGGATAATTCAGTGGGCACTCTAGGACTTACATCATTCGGTTGTTGTCCTTTCAGTTAGGTTAGTCATAACCATCACAGGTGTAGGTTGCGTTAAAGGCAGTCCCAAACTAGAACCAGAACACGCTGGTAAAGTTTATCTTGTTGGATAACCCTTGAATTAACGCTGCATGCCTGATTGACTTGTTGCAATAACCCTTTGATGTTGATGGGTGAATCGTCCATGGAAACAGTAACCAGTCCACCAATGAACACAGCAACCAACACTGAAAGACTTCCTCTACTAAACATGTATATATATAAAATTAGAGTTCAGAATAATGGATAAGAAAGCATGGAGTATGCTTAAGGATTTTTAACACAAAGTACTAGGTGTTTTTTAACATTATATATTATTTACAGTATATATGTGTTGTGAACAACAATTTATATGTATAATTTTATATATTTTTATAATATAAAAAGGTAGAGTTTTAATGATATATAGTATATTATTTTTTAGTTTGGTGTAATGAATGAAATTAGTATGCTGAGTAAATGGATGTATAATATGGAGCACTAATTATTTATAATTTATATTTAGTATAAAATATTACCAACACTCTCTAGAAGTCTTATCTTCTGAACCTAACCTAGGTCAGTGTTGCTTGCTTGCTGTTTGTGGTTGCTTTGGTTTGTTGTCAATAAATTAACTGGGGAAACTCGTGTTTCATTGTATTGGTGGACTGGTTACTTGGTTCGATTACACATTATGAATTTGTCTGAAAGGATTTATGGAATAACAGGGCTACCTCTTTCTTACCCAGACCCCTTTTGGTGATCGCATATACTCTTGGAACCTTTTTGTCTTTTAACTTCCAAGCATTTCTGACATTTTGTTTGGATTCATGTAAAAGAAGCAATTTCTCTTCTTTTCTTTATAACCTTTAAAAAACACATTCCTCTTATTAGGGTGAGAACACCTCCTTTGTTCAAAGCTATAATGTGATATGTTAGAAGAAAAACTGTCCAGTAGATGTAAAGATTACCCTCCCCAAACAGGTTTTTTTTCCAAGGTTTCATTGTAGGAGTGTAAACTGCCATTTTTTTCTGAAAGGGTTTTTATTAAATTTTGATAAAACATAATCACTACAAAATTTGAAATCAGAAATGTACATACATATTTAAAAGTAAGAAAAAAAAAACAACCTAATCTTATAAATACAAGAAACAAAGAAAATAATTGTTTACAAGAGTGTCCATCAATCTTCTAGTCATTCCTGTTGTTGCATGTCTGTTCAATTCCAGAATGTTTTTTTTTTATTATTTTTTTCTTGTTAAGCAGTTCTTTAAATTTTGTCTGTACATTGAGGCAAGAGGTAATTATGTTCATTCTCGATCTGACTGTAATAATTTCTAGATGAGTTACTTTGGTTGCTAAACTTATAAATTCTTAAAATGAGGAAGTAAATGAATTTTCCAGTTTTGTGTGATCACTTATCTGGAGATGGTCACTACAGTCCACAATATGTTATATTTCATTTTTTAACACAATTGGGAATGGGGTATTAAAAATAATTAATGATTTAAATAAAATAAATGTATCTCCAAAAATGCCTGTAAACAAGAATTAATATTATTTCTAAAAGGAATCAAGACAGTATAATCAAAGAACATGTGGTGCCAATCTGCTTTAATTTTTTGCCTGCATCTCCAACAAAGTTGCTGTTTCTTGTATATCAATTCAATTTTATGAGGAGTGAAGAAGGACCTATGTAAAAACTTCCGTGTAAACAAATCCCATCTAAGAGATGAAGTAGTATGTTTAGATAATAATAGAAATATTTTTTGTCTTCTTCACTTGGTGGTCTATTATTGATTTAAGTAAAATAGTTCTGCTATGCATCATTGGGTCTACTTCTGTTTGCCAAAAGCTTGTTCTTTTGAAAGACAGAAGTACGACCCCATTTATGTGAAAGTGCACTTTCACAAATACCAGTTCACCAAACCGGTAATAAACACAAAAAGGGAAACAATACAAAGGCAGTTTCCCCCTGCACCCCCCATGTGGGGGCACCCCCCACACCCCCACTATTTTATATATACTAACTCCAAGATTGCACTACAGTGGGAAAACAGGTATATTTCCTTATTCCCACTGTAGCGTACTTCAATAATGCAGTGTTTCTTTTTTGTTTTTATTTCCAGTTCGGTGAAATTGGACTTTCATTTAAGTGCACTTTCGCATAAATGGGGTCTTACTTCTGTCTTTTGAAAGAACAAGCTTTCAACAAATAGAAGACAACCCATGTTTTAGTTTACATCTTTACCACTTTATACAATTTGGACAGGAGACTATATCCCAAGAAATTTTGTTGCAATAAAATTATGATACATTCAATCAATTTTTGGACATGATCCCTTAACACTGGTTACACTAACTTAATTTCCCCTTCTTTATATAGTCTACAAGATTGTATATCTAACCACATATCTTTATCCAAATCATATTTATTTCTTATGTAATCTACTGAGTGCAGATTTTCATCTTTCATTAACTGAAACCAGTATAACAAATTCTTCTCTTTAAAGGCAACCATTGGTTCTAAATCTGAAGCAGGGATATTGCTTTGAGTATATGCTATAGGAAACATAAGGAAAATCCATGCTTTATAAGCCAGCTTTCTATATATAAAATTTCTAAAAGTATTTAATATTGTCAAAATTAAGTAAGAATCACTTGTTTGGTGACTTTTCCCTACAATGTAATTCTTTAATAACCATAATAAACTGTTATTTAATATAAGATCATTTTTAGTATATCTATTGCAGATAGAATGCATGAAAAGTTTCTTAAAATTGTTTCCATCTAGCTGTATAAGTGTTGTTGATCTAAAGACATATTGTTTTTGTAACTGATGATAATGAATATAATTCTATATCTGGTAGTCCTAGTCTTCCTATTTCCTAGTCTCTTATATGATGATTTAACACACATTTCTTGGTTTGCCAGGAACCAAGGAAATTTCAAAATTAAAGTGTTAAATTATTTAATACAGGTTTTTATAGGACATAATGTTAATGACTGAATTAGATATAGGATTTTTGGCAAGATAATTATTTTGATGATAGATAGTCTTTCTCCCATTGTGAAGACAATTTTATTCCATTTGTCCATTAGATTCTTTATCTTATTTATACAATTAGTTTAATTATAATTTACTATATCTTTGATATTATCCATTATGTTTATTCCCAAGTGATTAATTTTATTTTCTTTTAACAATATATTTAAGGAACTTATCTGGGATTTTATTCTTATTTATGTTTATGGGTAAAATGTTTGTTTTGTTATCATTAAATGTTAAACCAGATTGTCTTTGAAATAGTTGCATTGCTAAAAAGTTGCAGATATAGATTTCTTGTTATCACTCAACATCAATAAGATGTCATCTGCAAACAACTGAATTTTAGAACTTGAATTCTCTATTATTTTAATACCTTTTTTATCTGCATTTGATGTAAAAAAGTTGGCAAAAGGTTCCATAACTAGGTTAAAAAACAGAGGTGAAAGAGGATATCCTTGTTTAGTTCACTTTAATGTTTGTATAGAATCAGATGTGAAAGTACCTGTTTTGATACATGCAAAGCAATCTTTATAGAGAAGATTAATAAGATGAGAAAAGTTAAAAGAAAACTTGTATTCTAGAACTAGCAAAAGATATATCCAGTTGACCAAGTCAAAAGCACTATTTATATTAAGACTCATTAATGGTAAGTCCTCATTTGTGTAATTTGCATAGTCAATTATTGCAATTTTTTAAATATTTTCATAGGTGTTTCTATTTAAAATAAACCCAGTTTGATTTTTATCAGTCATAAAAGGTAGAATGTGTTTTAGTCTATTAGCTTGAATTGGGTCTGTATGAAGAGCATTGAGTAGGGTCCTTGTTGGTTTTTAAAATTGGAGAGATAAGAGTATATTTCCAAGGAGGAGGAGGTTTAATGAAGTCCTTAACTATAGATAAAAACTTTATGTAATATTTGTAGGGCTTCTTTGGGTAACAGCTTGTAAAGTTCAGATGTAATTCCATCATTACATAGTGCTTTAATAGACTTCAATTTAGAAATTTGGGTTTGAAGTTCAGACATAGAAATGAGTTTGTCAATTAATTTCATTTGGCCATTTGATAGTCTAGTTTCTATATTTTTTCTTGTAAATGTTTTGATTGTATCCTCTGAATCTATTAGTATATTATTTTGATTAATTTCATTGTAATAATCTCAGAATTCCTTTAGAATATTTTCTATTTTTGTTACATTTCTTTTCTTTCTGCATGAATAGATTTATTTTATGTGACTAGAATTACTCAGTAATTTTGTTTTGGTGGCTACATTGCACATAGATTTTGGGTTGGTAGAAAAGTTAATTATCTTAAACTTCTCAAGATTGATTTTGGTTTTATGATTTAAAATGTCCAAGTATTTGTCATTTAGTGTACTGATCTCTTCTATGTTGTTATTTTTATTCATCTGGTTTTCTAACTTAAACATATGAAGTTTTCTCTGTATTTCATGTAATTCTTTGCCCAGTTGTTCTTTATTTGATAGGCAATTAGTGATTCTACCAGATATGTTTTAAAGCATCCCATATAAAGATTTCTGAAGTATCCACTGTATTGCTAATTTATATAAAGGATGAAAATTCTTTAAGAAAATAGTCTTTAAAGTCTTGTAAACCTTTTATATATGCTGGTATTCTTTTTATATTAACATTATTATTAGAGTTCAAAAGCAATTCAAAAGTGACTGCATTATGATCAATGGGCAAGTTAAAGTCTTAACTTTATGCAACTTGTCTATCAGTTCATTAGAGGTATAAACTCTGACTATACTGGATTGTGTTCCATGCCTAAAGGAATAATGTGTAAAGATTAATGAATTTGGCTCTACAAATTATTTTATATCTCTAAGATGATATATTTCAGTAAATTTCATTAACTTTTTTTGCAGACAGCTGAATTTTCCTTTTGCTATCGGTATTAGTATCACTTGGTGATAATATACAGTTAAAGTCTCCTGCCAAAATGATACTGCCTTTTGCATATTGAATTAGTTGCTTTAAATGTTGATCAACTATCTTGACTCCCATTCCTGGAATCCAGCACATATTAGCAAGGGTTAATATCTTCTTATTGTATTTAATAGTAGCAGTACAAAACTTACCTTTATCATCTTGATATGTTCCCATAACTTCGGGCATAGGTAAAGAATTTTTCCATAAAATAGTTACCCGCCTTTTTTCTGATTATGTTGTGAACTAGATAGTATAGTGTAGTATAACTCTTAGTATTAAGTCAGTTTATATCTTCTGCTAATAATTGTGTTTTCTGTAGAAAGATAACCTGATAATTAAACAGCTTCAGATATCTATTTAAGTTACCTTCCATTGTTTAATCCATTAACATTTATAGAAATACAGTTAATGTCATTTGTCGTATTGATCAGAAACATATACTTATTTATCATAGATAACGATGCTCTGTTTATAAAGAGCTGCTTATTAATGATCATTCAAATAGTAAATTCTGAGAGTATATCTAGGAACAAAATCATTACATTCGTGGACACTTGTTAAAAGGCAATAAGTAAGATTGTCATAAAACAATTACTTCTAAAACCCCTCCTACCACTCATGGAGACTAACACTCCATGCTTGAATAGTGCAACCATTCAAGGAAAAACTCATCCAGTATTCTGACAAAGAGTGAGAAGAAAGTTACTCCCAAACCACTCTACCACAAATATATATATATAACTCTAACAGCAGTTAGCTAAAAGTATAGCTGTATCCTATAAGTCTTTCTTAATATAAATAACTAGAACAGTCGTTTCATCTTTAGACCTATATACTAAGAAACAAAGCACTTCCTAACTGTATATATCAAATAAATTATTAAAGAACAAAACAGACTATGATTTACTATTACAAATATAAATCCTCTGCATTTGTATTTCTTTGGAACCTTGGTGTGTTTTATTAATATGGTCTATACTTATATATTTTGCCATGAAAATAAAACTTTAAATATGATATTTGTATTTATTTGCATCAAATAATACCTTTGAACAATATACATTTTTTCTATTTCAATTAGAAGCTTTCAGGCTTCATGTAACATGATATTAACTTTTCTTCTGCTATGTTAGCTTATATAGCTGTGTATTGTTACAGTGAAATTCAATCTAATGCATATTGAGAAGGTCCTGCCTTTTATTTAAATTATCTTTCCAAGGCTGTCTGTCAAACCAGATCTCCACTTCTTTCAGTATGGGCAGACATTTCAAGTTATCTCAGGCCTTTTACCTCAAAGATTCACATAATCTAGTGAAAGAAAAAAGCTTGAGCCTGACAGAAAGGAGCTTCATTTATAAACTACACTAAACCTCTTTGCATAAATATAGTCCTCAAATAACAATAATTTTCATTGCATACAACACCAAACTTGATATTTCACTCAGAGAGTTTTAAGGTTGTTAAATAAACTAAAACCTGTTTTTAACTAAATAATCATAAAAAAATACTTCTTTAACAACTACATTCACCCCCACTCCCACCTCACATTTCATTGTGTTTAGAAAAACAATAGCTTATTATCTAAGACTTTGTATTGCTTGTTTTTGCTAGCCGCATTGTTCCGACCACTTTTTTATTAACTGTGCTACTTATCTGAACTGTTTTTGAATCCAATTACTGTTTGTACTTTAAAGTATCTTTTTTAAGTGTTTTTCATCTGTTTAACTGTAAAGGGCTACACACTCAGTGCGATAGCATATTTTCTGTGTTAAAAGTGTTTTTATTGCTGTATTTGCCTTAAATTTAAAAAAAATCCTATCTCTCTACTTGTTTCCCACCTTTCTAGATCTAGTAAAGACCGGTTTTCAGAGTTTGCTGAATTCTGGGCTGTTTGTAAGTTACTGTGCTGCCTAGACCTTTCTAAGACAGAGGGAAGCTTCTTTGTTCATCAGTGAGAGCGGTGAGCTTTGGAACAGGCTATCTGTCACTGGAGGAGTGGTTTCAGCTCAGAAATTGTAGTTTTATTGGCTGTTTTTGGCTATATCTATCCCTTTTATCTTTCTGCTTAAAAACCCGTGTTTGTGCAGTTTTGCTCTTTGCACAGTACCGCTTAGCTAGGATTAAACTATTCCTGGCTCCATAAAGTCGCTCTTCAGTTTTTCCCTTAGAACTAGCCAGTTTCTTAATTTTACCACTTGAATCTGCTTTTCCATGCTCAGCACAGGTTCAGATCTTTTGTAAACACTAAATAAGCTGCAAACTACTGAATCACTCTACCTTTCTCATTTCTTAGGGGTTAACAGTGTTTTGTACTTATCTTTCACAAGCTACTTTGAGGAAACAGCTCTAGTACTTCTCTCACTTATCTAAAGGAAAATAGTGATCACCCAGGCATGTCCAATGGAGAGCTCCATGTGTCCTCTCCTGTCTACCTGATGAATCTGGGCATCTTGGGGCAATATAGCAATTCCCTCATGTACACTGACAACCCTATCCTCAGACCACCCATCACTACAACCTGTGAGAGATGCATTTATCTTGCCAAACTGGAGGCAAAGATCTCTCGAGCTAAGACTGAACTGATAGTCAAGAGGAGAAGGTAAACACTCGCACCACCCCACACTCATCACATAGTCACACTACACCTACCAAAACCCACATGTAGATACACGAAAACATTCTCAGAGGTTCTCAATAAGAATCTGCCCAGGCAACAGAGACCTCCAAAGTAGAAACACAAGCAACCTCCACCCCTGTACACAACCCAAAAGACATATAACACACAGACCCAGTGTGCCACTCAATCACATCCCATAAGGCAAAACAATGTGCTTAACACATTAGTCATAGGTGACTCTATAGTCAGGCACACTGATGTTCCACTCACCAGAATAGACAAGGAGAAGTTACTGTTAGCTGCCTGTCAGGTGCACTCAGGTCACTCCACAACAAGTACAAATATGACTCAGTCATTGTCCATGTTGGTGTGAATGACCTGAGATGAACCTCCCTGGACTACATGAAAAAAGAGACATGGAGGAGTTCTCCAATCTTGTAATCCAGGCAGGTATGACCCTAGCCCTGAGTAGCATCCTACCTTCACCCAGAATAATACCGCAGTACAAGGACAAAATGATTGACTTCAACAATTGGCTAAGCTTCTGGTGTCATTCTAAGGGGATCCAGTATCTGCCTGCCTAGGACGACATGGTCGACAGGCCATGATGCTTTGGCAGAGATGGCCTGTACCTGTCACCCTTGGGATTACGGATACTGGCTAAGTCTCTTGCTGCTCCTATAGTGCCTTTATTGGGCAAGGTTCAATCAACAATCCCATCACCATAACAGATACAGGCAAGCGATAACTGAAGGTAATGCTACTCAACGCTAGAAGTCTAAATCTCAAAATGCACTCACTTGAGGCACTCCTTAAAATGGAGAACATTGATATACATGCAGTGACTGAAACCTGGTTAGAGGCTCCAGAGAGCACCCATGCAATACCAGGATATAACTCATACCATACCTTTCAGCCATCTAACCAGGACCGGAACACCAAGGGCAGAGGTGTGTCATATTCATTAAGGATATCCACACCTCCAGGCTAGTTGCCCAACATAATGCATCCGAAATTATCCAAGTACAACTAACTCTGGGCAGAACTGCAATCCATATTGTAGCTTACTACAGATTCCCCAACCATGCCCCAAGATTCCCACTCCTTTTTTCTTTATATACTGGAAAATATTAAGGTTCAACCAAACACTCTAATAATGGGCAAATTCAACTACCCCACCATTAACTGGGAAAACTGCTAATGTACCAACTCCTTCACTCAATGCTTTCTAGAATTCATAAACTCCAATGCCCTGGATCAACTTATCCACACCCCCACCAGGGGCAATAATATCCCAGACCTAGTCATTACCAACATGAGTGAATGGTGTTCCACACCTGAAGTCAACCCCTCATTGGTCAGATCCGAGCATAAGCTAATCACCATAGATATCCACATCCCACCCCCACCCACCATTAAGGAAACCAATGTAAAAAATTTCTCCAAAGCCAACTTCATGCTTCTTAAAACAGAAGTGGCAAACTTCACAACACCCAATACAGTTACAATTGCCAAATCTTATACAAATGCACTCTATATGCACTTACACGAGTGCCTGGCTCATGCTATCCCTAGCAGAACCAAGATGCTATCCTCCAAAAAAAGGAAGCCAAATAAACAAACTCTACAACAGAAGGAAGAAACTGTTGCAAAAGAGAGTAAATTCCCAAGAGTGGAGGAGATCTCTAGTCAGCCTCAGTAAGAATCTGAGATCCCTCATAAAATCCTCCAAAGCCAGCTATGAAAACAAGATTGCCACTGACTCTAAGGACAACCACAAAGCACTCTATAGCTATATAAAGAATCTCAGTGGCAACACCCAGATTTGCTCTGAGTTACAGTACAATGTCTCAAAAATTATGGAAGCAACTGATATTGCCAACATCCTGGCAGATAGGTTCAGTGCCAACTTTACCCCCCATCCCCTAAATGGCCCATATCCATACCAGAAGAATGCAGTGCCCCTGCAATCACAACTGAGCAGGAAACAACTGTGCTTTCCAAAGCCAAGAACACAGCATCCATGGGACCGGACAACATCCCGGGCTGCGTTCTACATGAACATCAGAATGAACTGGCCCCCCACCTAAGCACCATGTTCAATCACAGCCTCATGTCAGGCTTTGTACCCACTGAGTTGTGCACAGCAACAGTTATACCACCCCACAAAGGGTGAGCCACCAGGAATCCCGGGAACTATCACCCTATTAGCCTGATGAGCCTGATTTGCAAGGCCATGGAATATATCACCATGGAACTCATAAACAAAGACATTGGTAACCTGCAAACTCTGGATCCCACCCAGTTCGGATATGTGAAGGGCAAATCATGCCTCCTGAACCTGACTGACTTCTTTGAAACAGTCACCAAAGCCGTAGATGAGGGTAAGGCAGTTCACACAGCCTATCTCGACCTCGCCAAGGATTTCAACACTATCCCCCATTCTGGAATCATAGATAAACACACTAAACTTGGTATAAATTGATATGTCACAAGATGGTTTGCCATCTGGCTCACTGACAGAGCCCACATTGTAAAAGTCGCAGACTCCAAATCTGACTTCAAACCTATGACAAGTGGAGTACCACAGGGTTAATGCTTGGGTCATCTCCTGTTTGGTATCTACTTCTCAGAAGTACAGGCTAACATAGAGGGCCTCTGGCTGACAAGTTCACAGATGATTGCAAATTAGGTGCCATAGTCGAGTCCCCAAATGACATGGACATCCTACAGAGGGGCCTCACTGAGACTGATGCCTGATGTCTGAGCCATGGTCTCAAGCTCAATGCAAAAAAGTGCATTGTCATCCCCTTTGGTAAAAACTCAGTACCCATGAACTACCACAAAGGTGGTAGTCCACTTAACACCGAAGGTGTAATAAGAGTAAAAACAAGAGTGACAATGCTTTAGCTAAGCATGTCAACACTAAACCTGACCACTCTTTTCAATTTTTAGCTATTGATCAGTTAGTGTATGACACTAGAGGGGGACCTACTTCTATTTTATTGGAATGCCGTGAACTTGAATGGCAGTTGTCACTCAATGCGTTTTGCCACCCTGGTCTTAATGACAACTGTAACATCACCTGCCTATTGAAACTAAAGAGTTGTTTGAGACATTAAATTCTGATAATTTCGATTTTCCATCTTTGTTTATTGCTATATAACATCAGGTGGATAACTGTATGTTTCTTCATTCACTTTGAGTTAACGTAGAAACATTGTCACAAACTAGGTTTTGTTATCTCATTACTAGTTATAGTAATTGTTTTGTGATTACTGCAGCTGAGGTTGGAAGCAACTTGTACACATTTGTTTTTTGAATATTGGAGTTGTTTTTGAACATTGGAGTTGTTTTTTTAAAACATATATACATTTGTTAATCCGCATTTTTCTACTGATATTGCTTTAAATATCGAACCTTTCCCAATTAAATGGGATCAGCTGATTGTCTCGAATTACTAACTATCTAAAGCGGAACTTTTAAAAAGGTTTAAAACTGTTTCTTTTTATTTCTGATGAAGTTTCTCTCTTCAGAGAGATGAAAAAGTGTCTTGGTTTTAAATAAACTGGTTATACATTAAAATTAAATTATAGTACTTCGTGGCTTACAGTCATTTGCGAACAGCTGTTTGGTTCTCTTCTCGGATTATTGAGTGTGTGAGTTTCCACTGCTTCTTTCCCTTGGTGTAATAAGAGTACTTGGGACTCAAGTGGACAGTAGTCTCTCCTTTGATAATCACATCACCACAGTAGTCAGGAAATCCTTCTACATGGCACACCTCATCACGAAAGGGTTCTCATCCAGGAAAAAAGAGATCATTGTTCCCCTCTACTCGGCTCTCATTAGACCCATTATTGAGTACAACACCCTTTTTGGAATGTACCTCACAAGACATCTGTAATGGCTGGAAAGGGCTCAAAAATACCTCACAAAGAGGATTGTGGGACTTAAACAGATGCCCTATGCTGACCGTCTCATAAAATGCCAGCTTTACTCCATAGCATAGTGCCTACTCTGAGGTGATCTCTGCCTAACATATAAAGCTATGTCAAACCCAGAGCTGTTGGACATGCTACACCTAAAGAAATCTCAATCCTCCCGAGCTACATGCTCCAGGGACCTAAACCTTGTCACCACAATAAACAGAACATGCTGGAGGGATAGATTCCTGTCCCAGAGACTTCCCATACTCTGGAACAAGCTACCTATCTATATGTCAAGCAGAGTTCCTCATTAGCACTCTTCAACAGAAATCTTGATGAGTGGATGGGAAATAGGAAATTCACCCCAGGGATCAATTATATAGCTCTGCTTGACTGAGGCACAGGAAAATAACCTTCCTAGGTGACAAAAGCCAGGGAACCTTATTGGCTAGGCTTGCATAGGCCCTTGGGCTGATAGCCTAGTACCTACCTATGAGCCAAAAACAAAATGCTAGCAAGTACAACTGGTGCACGAACCACAGTAACTTGAATGCAGCACAAAAAGGCCAGCACCAGGGAATGAGGCAGAATGATACCAGATGAATACAAAAAATGTTTATTAGAACCAGACCGGTTTCAGCTTGTAGCTTTCCTCAGTGGCAATACATAAAATGTGGTTGACAAACTGTATTTAAATACTCAGAGCCAATAAGGCAAATAGTGACATCACTTCCTGTTGGATCCAGAAAACAGTTTTACAAATAGAATGTGTTTGCAAATAAAATACTTATTGGTGTGTAAATGAAAAAATTATTGTTATATATAGAAATAATAACAACAAAAAACAAACAAAAAATGAATGTTCAAAACAACTAATATTGAAAAAAAATAATTCAATATATTCAAGAAAATATTTTCAGAAAAATTATTGAATTGAGTGTATTCAAAAAAATTATGATGTAAATTGTTGTATAGCTCAAAAATAAATACCTGGACCAGGACTCAAAACTCAAAAAAGGTATTATAACTTGTCATTGAGACCTGGGGAAAAAAGACCCCCCAGTTTCACTATCCATTTCTTTTCTTTATTATTCAATAAGTCATGCCATCCTGTTCTGAAATCTTTGTTTCCATAAACTCTATCAATAATAGTGAAAGTAAATTTAGCTGTTGAGTGAGTGAGTGAATGTTTGTATAATGCATTGGTCATTCTACCATTCTGAATGTCCCCCAAATGTTCAGACATACGACATCTAAATTGTCTTGAGGTCTGACCAATATAAAATGCTTGGCATGTACAAGTTACTAAATAAATGACCCACTCACTTCCACAGTTGGCAAAGCACTTAATATCAAACAATTTACCTGTGTTTTTGCTGGTAAAGTTCTTGGTTTTGAAAATATATTTGCAAAAAGAGCAATGTCCATATGGATAACACCCCACCAATCTATCTCCAGAAAGAGTTGTCTGACAAAAATTGCTAGATTGAGACATGACCCTTTTATAATAAGAAAAATGTGACCGAAGAGTTTTGCCTTTTCTGTATGAAAATTGGCATCTATCCCCCAACCAGTCATCTATTCTGATGTTACTTTTGAGTATATTCCAGTTCTTATTGATAATATCTGTGAATTGAGAAGTGTTTCTCCCAAAAGTGGTAACTAGCCTGATATTATCCTGTTTGTCCCGAGAATCTTTAGATTTATATAATAATAAGCTTTCTCTAGATTTATTGGAAGCCCATATAGAGGCTTGGTGGACATTATCATGCTGGTACCCTCTCTCTAGAAATCTATCCGTCAAGTCTTGTTGACATGTACTTAAATCTTGTTCAGAAGAACAAATTCTTCTAATTCTCAAAAATTGTGATTTGGGAATATTTTTAATTGTATGTCTGGGATGTAAACTGGAGGCATGTAACAAACTATTGTATTGAGAATATTTTCTATAAACTGTAGTTCTAAGTGTATGGTTGGGTTTACACTCCAAATGAACATCTAGAAAATCCATTTCTTGTGCATGATAATTAACAGTAAATTCAACACCCTACTTGTTGCAATTAAGATACTCCACAAATTCTGAAAGATATTCTGATCCCCCTCTCCAGACCAACCAACAGTCATCCAAATAGCGCCGCCAAATGTCAATCTCAGGTAAGTATAAATTGTGCATACCATCATAGATAATCTGTTCCTCTATATACCCCATAAATAAATCCGCATTTATAGGGGCAAAAGAAGCCCCCATAGCTGTACCCTGAATTTGCCAGTAGCATTGGTCTTGGAAATAAAAAACATTCCTGGTGAGTACATGTTCAGCCATACAGACTAAAAGAGTGTTAAAACCAGGAGGACAAATGTTGGTTCTATTCAACCAAAATTCCAATGCCATCAATCCGGCCCAATGGGGAATGCAGGTATATAAAGACTTCACATCAAGAGTGCACATAAGCCAATGAGATTCCATTTGGGATTCTGAAACTATTTGAAGAAATTCAGTTGTGTCTTTGATTCTAGCCCTGATGTATACCAATAGGGGTTTTAAATACTCCGTTAGAAAGGCGGACAAGGGTTCAGTAAGTGAACCTATTCCTGAGACTATAGGTCGACCTGGAGGTTCCAAAAGAGATTTGTGGATTTTAGGTAAAAGATATAAATATTGTTTACGGGGGTCACGTACTGTTAGTTGAATTCTAGTTTTGGCACTGATGATCCCCTCCTCTACTGCAGATTTCAGAAAATCATCTATAGCTTCTTTAAAATTCGGGGTTGGGTCTACAGGCATATGGAAATAATGCTGATTGTTCGACAATTGTCTTTGACCTTCAGCCCAGTAATAACTGGAATCCATAATGACTATAGCCCCACCCTTATCTGCTGGAAGAATAACAATGTCAGTATTAGATTTCAGATCAAGTAGTGCCTGTTGTTCATCCATGCTAAGGTTTTCTCTCAAGATGTTACCTGAACCCAAAAAATGGTGCAAATCTTTAATGATGGCTTGTTGAAATACATTTACATGTTTATCCATAGGTGGATTAAAATTAGATGGTAGAAAACGAAAATCAGTAGATCTTTGAGTGTTATCTTGTTGGTCAAAAAACAATTTTAAATTTATCTTACGACAAAAAGCTAAAGTATCAGCAACAAAATCACTTTCATCCACAAAAAATCCTGGAATATAACCCAGTCCTTTATTTAACAAAGTTTCTTGATGAGTGGTTAGTACATAGCTAGAAATATTATGTATATTAGAAAATCTAGGATTTATTTCACAACATTCTGAAGAAAACCTTCTAGTGTGTCTATGCCTGTGCTTACGTCCCCCCCTGTGTCTTCCAGATCTAAAGGGAATTGAGAATTGGCGGTTGTAGTTCTTTGCTTATTCAATTGGAGAAACAAATTAGAACTTTACGCAGCAATATTTGGCATTTGAGGCTCTTTAAAGCCTATCAAAATCGTAACATAACACCGAGAGGCCTAAGAGTTAAACATCAGCCTCTGGTTAGTAAAGCAGATGAGACTCTTTTACAGGAATGGAAATTGGCTCAGCAGAGGGCCTCCATGTCATTTGTGAATATACTAGCCTCATTTTATGACAGGATGGTACAAGTCAATATTTGTGATGTGCAGGAAACTTGTAATCAGGTGAAAGAATATGAAAGTTTACCCAACTTTAATGATAAATTGAGTAAATTATCCAGGGAAATGGTGGCCTTTGAGAATGGTCTTAAGGAGAAAAAATTACACAAATTCAACAGGGATGTGCAAGATTATGAAAAGGGTAAACCCTTTGAGTCACAGAGAAGTGTGAGGTTTTCTGGGGGTACCGGGACTCCTAATAATCCCACCTTTACACGTAAAAAAAGACCTAGGTCAATATTAAAGGAGGATTCCTCATAAGGGACTACTTCTGGTGAGGAATCCTCTGCTACAGATACGGAAGCTAACCACGCTAATGACTCCCCCATTTTAAAAAAGGGTCGAAATTCTCAATTCCCTTTAGATCTGGAAGACACAGGGGGGGACGTAAGCACAGGCATAGACACACTAGAAGGTTTTCTTCAGAATGTTGTGAAATAAATCCTAGATTTTCTAATATACATAATATTTCTAGCTATGTACTAACCACTCATCAAGAAACTTTGTTAAATAAAGGACTGGGTTATATTCCAGGATTTTTTGTGGATGAAAGTGATTTTGTTGCTGATACTTTAGCTTTTTGTCGTAAGATAAATTTAAAATTGTTTTTTGACCAACAAGATAACACTCAAAGATCTACTGATTTTCGTTTTCTACCATCTAATTTTAATCCACCTATGGATAAACATGTAAATGTATTTCAACAAGCCATCATTAAAGATTTGCACCATTTTTTGGGTTCAGGTAACATCTTGAGAGAAAACCTTAGCATGGATGAACAACAGGCACTACTTGATCTGAAATCTAATACTGACATTGTTATTCTTCCAGCAGATAAGGGTGGGGCTATAGTCATTATGGATTCCAGTTATTACTGGGCTGAAGGTCAAAGACAATTGTCGAACAATCAGCATTATTTCCATATGCCTGTAGACCCAACCCCGAATTTTAAAGAAGCTATAGATGATTTTCTGAAATCTGCAGTAGAGGAGGGGATCATCAGTGCCAAAACTAGAATTCAACTAACAGTAAGTGACCCCCGTAAACAATACTTATATCTTTTACCTAAAATCCACAAATCTCTTTTGGAACCTCCAGGTCGACCTATAGTCTCAGGAATAGGTTCACTTACTGAACCCTTGTCCGCCTTTTTAACGGAGTATTTAAAACCCCTATTGGTATACATCAGGGCTAGAATCAAAGACACAACTGAATTTCTTCAAATAGTTTCAGAATCCCAAATGGAATCTCATTGGCTTATGTGCACTCTTGATGTGAAGTCTTTATATACCTGCATTCCCCATTGGGCCGGATTGATGGCATTGGAATTTTGGTTGAATAGAACCAATATTTATCCTCCTGGATTTAACACTCTTTTAGTCTGTATGGCTGAACATGTACTCACCAGGAATGTTTTTTATTTCCAAGACCAATGCTACTGGCAAATTCAGGGTACAGCTATGGGGGCTTCTTTTGCCCCTATATATGCGGATTTATTTATGGGGTATATAGAGGAACAGATTATCTATGATGGTATGCACAATTTATACTTACCTGAGATTGACATTTGGCGGCGCTATTTGGATGACTGTTGGTTGGTCTGGAGAGGGGGATCAGAATATCTTTCAGAATTTGTGGAGTATCTTAATTGCAACAAGTGGGGTGTTGAATTTACTGTTAATTATCATGCACAAGAAATGGATTTTCTAGATGTTCATTTGGAGCGTAAACCCAACCATACACTTAGAACTACAGTTTATAGAAAATATTCTCAATACAATAGTTTGTTACATGCCTCCAGTTTACATCCCAGACATACAATTAAAAATATTCCCAAATCACAATTTTTGAGAATTAGAAGAATTTGTTCTTCTGAACAAGATTTAAGTACATGTCAACAAGACTTGACGGATAGATTTCTAGAGAGGGTACCAGCATGATAATGTCCACCAAGCCTCTATATGGGCTTCCAATAAATCTAGAGAAAGCTTATTATTATATAAATCTAAAGATTCTCTGGACAAACAGGATAATATCAGGCTAGTTACCACTTTTGGGAGAAACACTTCTCAATTCACAGATATTATCAATAAGAACTGGAATATACTCAAAAGTAACATCAGAATAGATGACTGGTTGGGGGATAGATGCCAATTTTCATACAGAAAAGGCAAAACTCTTCGGTCACATTTTTCTTATTATAAAAGGGTCATGTCTCAATCTAGCAATTTTTGTCAGACAACTCTTTCTGGAGATAGATTGGTGGGGTGTTATCCATGTGGACATTGCTCTTTTGCAAATATATTTTCAAAACCAAGAACTTTACCAGCAAAACACTGGTAAATTGTTTGATATTAAGTGCTTTGCCAACTGTGGAAGTGAGTGGGTCATTTATTTAGTAACTTGTACATGCCAAGCATTTTATATTGGTCAGACCTCAAGACAATTTAGATGTCGATGTCTGAACATTTGGGGACATTCAGAATGGTAGAATGACCAATGCATTATACAAACATTCACTCACTCACTCAACAGCTAAATTTACTTTCACTATTATTGATAGAGTTTATGGAAACAAAGATTTCAGAACAGGATGGAATGACTTATTGAATAATAAAGAAAAGAAATGGATAGTGAAACTGGGGGGTCTTTTTTCCCCAGGTCTCAATGACAAGTTATAATACCTTTTTTGAGTTTTGAGTCCTGGTCCAGGTATTTATTTTTGAGCTATACAACAATTTACATCATAATTTTTTTGAATACACTCAATTCAATAATTTTTCTGAAAATATTTTCTTGAATATATTGAATTAATTTTTTTCAATATTAGTTGTTTTGAACATTCATTTTTTGTTTGTTTTTTGTTGTTATTATTTCTATATATAACAATATTTTTTTCATATACACACCAATAAGTATTTTATTTGCAAATACATTCTATTTGTAAAACTGTTTTCTGGATCCAACAGGAAGTGATGTCACTATTTGCCTTATTGGCTCTGAGTATTTAAATACAGTTTGTCAACCACATTTTATGTATTGCCACTGAGGAAAGCTACAAGCTGAAACCGGTCTGGTTCTAATAAACATTTTTTGTATTCATCTGGTACCTACCTATGAACCTGTATATTGACTCGCAAGGCAGCTTTAGAATGCAATTATTAGTTCTGATAAAGCTTCATTTTAAATATTACTCTAGCAAGTGTTTACTTTGGGTAATTTCTATTCATTTTATATTAAAGTGATGGTGACGTTGTTTTGTATAAAGCACTCTTTAAGTAACAGTTAGAAATTAACACTGTTGTTACTTTTCTTAAAAGCATCAAGAAAAACAAGATAGTACTAAGAATATATACTATGTTCAAGCCTGTAATAGCAACTATATAAGATAAACAAATGGGAGTTCAACGATGTGTCATGTTGCAGTCTTTTCTATTTCATAAATAAAATATGCAGTAACTTCTAAGCATGTGATTTCATATAGAAACCTGCAACTTGTATATTAATATAAACACTGAATGTTTTTGTTAAAAAATATATAACTTCTTCTACCAACGCAATTAACTGTAAAATAAATAAGTACAATGCAGATAAAAGAGTTAAATTGTGCTTGTTTACAAAAAGAAAAAAACAAACTTGCTTTAACATCATGTTACTTTCCTTGTAAATAAGGATTGAAGAAAGGGAAAAGGAAGAAGGAAAGGTTCTTCACTGTCTTTTTATTTTTTCTTTTTCTCGCTTGTCTTCTTTCCATTTGAATCCATATCCCTGTTTGAATACATATTAATCCAATCCATTTGCTCTGATTGTTCAAGAATTTTATTTGTTCGTAGAAATGACAAAGCAGGGTCAGGATCTTTGAAGAGTTTAACCCCACTAGTAAGGAAAATATTTAGTCTGGCCGGGAACAATAAATCTACTTTTATCTGCATCTTTTTACGTTCTCTAATAAGTGGATGGGATTGTTTTCTTTTTGCCATCACTGTTGTTGAGTAGTCATTGTCAAAATGACAATATTTCCAGCATATTTAAGTGGTGACTTAGCCCATGCAGTTTTAAGTACCAATTCTTTGTCTTGAGATGAAATAAATTTCACCACTATAGATGTCGGAGAAGAACCTAGTTTTGCAGCAGATTTACCTAGGGACAGGTGCGCTCTCCCTATCCCAAAATAGAGAGCTTCAGGGAGATCTAAAGTCTTAGGAAGCCAGGCAGTTAAAAAAGAAATCATATTGTTACCTTCAGTACCTTCAGGAAGTCCAACTATACAAATATTATTCCTTTGAGATCTACTTTCAAGGTCATCTGCTTTAGCTGACATGATTTTATTTTGCTTTAACAAAGATCTAATGTTCTTTTCTCCTTCATTTAGCCTTCCATCCATAATATTAAGTGATTCTTTGATGCCAGAGATCTGATTTTTCTGTACCTGAAGATCTTCATTAATTTGTTTCATTTGTTTGGAACAATCTTTCTTAAAATCATAAATTTTATTGTCTAATCATTCAATTTGTAATGATAATTCTTGGATATGAGACAAAATGACTGAAGCTCTTTCTTACATGAAGAATCCTGAATTGTTGCCTTAGCATAGCTCATATTGCTGCCGGATATAGTGAAATAAATTGCTTTTACACAGTTTTTGACAGGAAAGCTGTTAGATGTTCAATTGTTTTCTTGAAATAATGTTTTATAACACCAAGGAATATAAAAATTCACAAGTGTGAACTGTTTAGGATTATTCAAATAAATATTTTGTAGCAGAGCAGTGCAGAAGTCCTGCTATCCTTGTCTCATGCTGACTATTCCCCCCACCCCCTGCGGTATAAACTGCTTTGTGCCGACTTAAGGTTCACTTATGACAGGTATAGCTTGTCCTGAGTGGCCTCAATCACAACAGTGAAAATTTGTCCTGAGTGGCCTGGGTCTATATTAGAACTTCGAAGTGTCAGGTTTTCGAATGTTCTAATATCGACACCTAGTAACCGAAAGTTGAAAATAGCGAATTTTTAGATAACCAAATTCTTTCCTAGGGAAAGAATTCAGTTGTCCGTTATTGTCGCATCACTATTTTCAGCTCTGCAGTGGAAAGTTATGGTCGGGTTCAGGTAAGTGTGCGATTGTGTGGACATGAGGGTTAGGGTGGGATAGGTGAGTTAGGGTTAAGGGGCAGGTCAGGTAAGTGTGCGAATGTTTGGACGTGAGGGTTAGGGTGGGGTAGGTGAGTTAGGGTTAGGGTGTGGGTGAGGTGTGTGTGCGATAGTGACGGACCTTATGGTAAGGGTTTGGGTTTAGGTAAGTGGGTAGATAATGGTGTATGTACAGTTTAGTGTAGGTTTAGATGTAAGATTTTAGGTGTATGTGTGTGGATTGCTGTGTGTTCAGTGTGCTTTTGTTGTGTGTATGTGTTTTGGAACAGCAAATTCTTTCCCTAGGAAAAAATTTGATGTTCTAAATTTTCGGTCTTACCGGTTTTCAGTTACTAGGTGTCGATATTAGAACATTCGAAGACCTGAAACTTCGATGTTCTAATATAGACCCAGTGGCCTAAAATCACAACAGTGAAAATACTCATCACCCATCTACCTCAGTGACCCTTTTCATGTATCATTATATAAATAGTAAAAAAAAAAACTCTGATTCCTGAGTTCTGTAATGCTTATCAAGTTTTAACATTATTTGTGCAGATTCTTTATTATAGCAAACATCAGTGCTGTCATTATAAGAAAAAAATGCAAACACTTCAGAAGTTATTATGTGGTTATTTGGAAAAAAAATATCATCATATTATCTTCTCTTTGTAGGTAAGTTTCTTAAACAGTGTAGTATAGTTCCTATGCAATTTCTTGCAATGTGTATGAACTCTTGCAAACTAGAGTCATGTGTATATAAATAAATGAGTTAAAAGAATTCTTAACATTCATTATCAACACAAGGTGAATTTTACAAGACTTTTAGCATTCTGAGAATGATAGTCCTATAAAAATCAGTGGGTATTAAGACTGAAATACTTACAATTATCACACATAGTAGATCATTCTATCCATCAAAATGCATTGTCATACTTCAGCTATTCTACATCCACCAGAGATAAAAAATGGATTTCTATACTGGCAGACAATACCAATGACTATAGAGTTATAAAGACAATTCCAAAGTTTGATATCCATCTCACACAGCCTCATAAAATTGGAATAGTTTGCATATAGTGCCATACTCTTATACTTCCCATTGATTTTATAAGCATTATCAGACAAACCTATCAAAACACTTGTCCATCTGCTCAATGTGTAGCAAAGCTGGGATTAATGCTTTCTTCTGCCTTATCTTGGTTTACGTAGAGATCTATTGTGGTCTAATTTTCTTTTGAAAACAGTATTCATGTATTAAATCTGAGGCATTGTCATTTTTTTCCTGTACATTCTGCTTATCTATCTAACCTCATCTTGCACAAATCCCAAAATAAGGATGTATTCTGTCTCTCACAGAAGGTTTTCCTGCCCCTTCTTTCAGTTTTGCCCATGTTATCTTAGCATAGCAACCATTTTGTTTGCTAACACTAGCCAGGTGGTTGCCATGCTTTGTCTCAACTCACAACTCCTGCATTTTGCTTTCACTGTTTTTGTGACAGAGTTTTTTTGTCTGTCTCTATAGGATTCTCTTCTTTAGTGCATTTTGTTCACCTCCCATGCCCTATATATGCTGCAGACGTCCTCTAGAGTAGGGTTCAGTTTGTGTTTTCTCTTAAAGTTCATGCATCTTCCTTGTTCCTGAATTGAGAGGAAGCATTTTCTAGATCATTTATTCTAGGGATAAAGTAACTGAGTTTGTAGGAAGCAACTTTATTATTAGCTCCCAGTATTAGTGGATACAATGCCATAGTTGTAAAGCCTCCCTTGTAAAACAAGTGTCTTAAAGTGGGACCAGTCATTTCTTTGATAAAGAAGGGATAGAGAGAAATCTTCCACAAACGTAATCTTGCACTGTTTCCTTTCTATTCTTTTAAGCTTTCCACTATGTCTAACTAACCATTCCCTTCTTTTTAAGGAAACAAGTGTCATCCATACCTGCCTTGTCTTGCCTGTATCTTGACATCTGCACTTTACTCTGTGAATTCTATCAATTGTGTCAGACTGTTCTTGTGGCAGTTTTAAAATCTTTTTTTTTTCATCACAAAAGGAACAAAAAATTCTAACTCCTATGTGGTAATGTTTTCTGTTATGCCAATAATGTGTTCATTATTTTATCTAGAACAGTTTTATAAATCATCTATTTTGCTAATGAGTCAGCTTTTACTTCTTTATATGCCATCCATTTTCTCCTCCAGGGTTTAATCTTCCTTCCAGTGCTGAGATTCCTTTCTGCTTTCTTCCTAAAAGCTGAGACATCCACAGTAAGCTGTGAAACTTTCTTAAACATTAGGATCATTTTTTCCCTCTGGATTTACCATTTTAAACTCCACAGTTGATTATATAGCCATAATGCAGTATTTTTAAGACTAAAATACCTTTTGATTTCACTTTTCTTGAAGTAATATAATAATAAAATATGGTCAGTGGGCTTGGAGTGAGAACTGTACTGTCATCTTGTCTCAGGATCAGCCATGCCCCCCATTAAACAAGTTAGACTCAATAAACACACTCCCTACTTTTGCAGTAAATCTTGGTCCATTAACTGATCTTAAGCCCATAGTAGCCAAACAATGGACCTAGACTCATGACACGATGCATTTTTCTAAAACTTTAACATTATTAAATTTTGAATCTTTGCAGTATTCTAGCAGAACTACAGGTGATTATGACACAATTAAAAGACATTTTAGAAAGAGACTCATCAGGTATACTCTTCGGACTCAGAAGTGTACATTTTGTTTTCTTAAAATCTGTCTGACATTATTTTAAGAAAACAAAATGTAATCCTCTGAGTCCGAAGAGTATACCTGATGATTTTGTTTTTTTAAAATCTGTCTGACATTATATTGTAGCCACGGTGGTGCAGCGGTAGCATTGTCGCCGCACAGCAAGAGGTTCTCCCATTTGATTCTCGGCTGGAGCGCCTTCTGTGTGGAGTCTACATGTCCACCCTGCACTTGAGTGGCCTTCGAAAGACATGCATGAATGGGCATGCCTTTGTTGAAGGTTGAGCATCGAGCTGGCACCTCAGCACCATAAAAATCTACTGCCAATCATTAGTGGACCGGAGTTCCGCTGTGGTGACCCCTAACCGGGAAAAGCCAAAAGAAGAACAACAAAATCTGTCTGACATTATAATTTGAAGAAACAATGGGATATTCCTAACTATATAAATAAATGGTTATCACATAGACCTGCACACAACTTTGTTTAGATGTGCAATTAAGAGCCTAAAAATAATTAATAATTGTAGGGGGTGTTGGCTGAATAATAACTATATTCCATAACCGTGCAGGAGAAAGGTGGGAAGCCATGTTTTTTTGCATTGTAGGCTAGTCTACATTACTGAATTTAATCAAGTAAAAAGATAAGCAAACATTTCTACTTAAAAGCTGGCTGTTGAAAAGTGACTGTTTAAACAAAGATTTGACATTGTATCATTTATTATATTTTAGCTGCTATGAAACTCAGGAAGTTTTAGAAACCACCTTCAACAAGTTGCTACATGTAAATGCTTTAATAATAAACTGTCGCAGCCCTCCAACTCTGCAATTCCGTCAAGAGTCAGGAACTTCTAATTTCTCAGTCACACACCCACAACACAAGAACATATTACACATGCTGAACATTCTCCCGTATTTTGTGCCTACCACCCAATTATACACCTACACTTTTATATTAATGGCAAATACTGATGAATACAACTACATTGGTGCCCCTCTTTACCTGCTCTTTCTTACTTGAATACCTCCTACTAACTTCCCAACAGAAAGCACTATCAACTCTTTTATGATGCACTGTACTCTAAGCAATGATGCCTATACATGCAATTATTTTATGTCGCCCTTACTGTGTCCTGCAGCATGCAGTCAGTGTTACAAACAATTATTTTGTGCACGCAATTATTTTATGTAAATCATATTGTGTAAAATGCAGTCTATGTTGCATTCCTTTTCTTGCTATATACACTTCCTTTCTTTTGTATTGCTTTCCACTATGACTGTATGTATGCAAGTATGAAATATATTCCTGGATGCATTCTGTACTAGTCATTAACAGATTACTTTTCTTGATGTACATTTTTTTTTTGCTTGTTTTGGTAAAACTTGTAAATGATAAAATGATATAGTCATTCACTGACTTTGTACTCCAGGGCTGAGTCTAAACATTGTCTATGGTGATCAGTGCCCTACCTCTGTTGACAAATACAGCTAAATAAAGAAATAAACAAACAAGTAAATACATAAAATAAATGAACGAGCAAAATGTGAGAGTTAATAATTAAACAAAGACAAATGCATAAATAACATATAATTAATGGATAGATACACAAACAAAATAAATAACTATTTAAAGGAACTACTTTTCTATTTTTTCATTGAAAATATTGGAGAATTCCAGAACTGTCTGACAAAAAAGAGTGAAAGATTTTGTGGAATTCAACATCTTTTTATCATAACATATCTTTGTATATTTATTACTTGTAAAACTGTTAATTTGTTTACTGAGTGTTTTGTACTTGGAATCTGTTCTAGTTTTGCATGCATGTAAATGTATAGATTATTATGAAGGAATAACATTATGACATTACTATTATCAGAAGTAGACAACATGCATGTAATTCTATGGATTTAAGCTCAAAAATGGAGTTTATTTTTAGTAAATGTAAGCCACTGTCTAGCAACCTAGGAATCAGATACTGATTTTTTTGGATGCATGTATGTATTTATACATGTGCATGTATATTTGTGTATATGCATTCTAAAGTGAAAAGTATTTGACTTAACATTCAAAATGTGTTTTCCAGTCCCTCCCCACTACCTGTTCCCTGCCCTGTGCAGGTCCTTTCCATTCTGAGGATGATTCCCAATGAAATAAGTCATCATCCATGTAGCCATCAATGTATTTCACTATGAACCTTGTGTCCTTTGAACATGCTTGGTTATTGCACTCTTTTGAAAATTGGGTGTGCAATGGAGGCTCAATGCACTGGACCACCTCATCCTCCTCCAAGAGATGAAAGCCAGCTTGGGTCACTCTACCCCCCCCCCCCCGCGCATGCAAGCTGAGTCCCTGGTCTGTAGTTACAAGATCATTATACTAATGAAAATGTTTTATTGTTTAAAAGATTTGTGGATGATATTTTTATGCTTTGGGGAGGAACTGCATTAGCTCTTAATGACTTTGTTTCTGAATTACAAAATAAAACACAATTTTTGATATTTGATGTTAAATATTCAGAGACAGTGGTACATTTTTTAGACACATGTATTATATATAAGGAGAAGAAGTTTGATACAAAAATTCATAGGAAAGAAGTACAAGCTACTCAATATGTACATTGTAGAAGCATGCACCCCAAACATGTTTGTCAAAATGTATTGAAGGGGCAATTCCTTAGAGCTAGGTTAAACACAGATGATAATGATTTTGTACTGAATTAACTTTTATGATTGATAATTTTAAGACACGGGGGTGCAATGAAGCAATGATAGAAAAAGAGAAAAGGAATCTGATGAATGAACTTGGAACAAGAGGTAAACCCTATTTATATGGTCCTTTGAATAAAGATAGTGGTGTTAGTAGTAAAAGGAAACACAGTCTACAATATATAACTAAATATAATAGACATACTAGTATAATTAGGAAAATTATCAATCATAATTGGACAATTTTGCAGTCTAGTAGTAACATCGTAGATATTTTGGGGACCCAGCTAAGTTTTACTTATAAGATAGAGAAAAAATTGAAACAAATGCTTTGCTATAAGGATATGGCTAAGAAAAAGAACCTTAATATCAAGAAAAAAATGGGGTCTATATTAGAACATCAAAGTTTCAAAACTTCGAATGTTCTAATATCAAACCCTATTCAGTGAAAGCTGAAAACATTGAACATTCAGAACAGTGAATTTTTTCCTAGGGAAAAAAATTTTCCTAAGGAAAAAATTCACTGTTCCAAAACACATACACACAACACAAGCGCACCAAACAAACAGCAATCCACACACATACACGTAAAATCTTACACCTAACCCTTCACTAAACTATACACACACCACTAACTATCCACTTACCTTAACCCAAACCCTAACCCTAAGGTCCGTCACTATCGCACATTCACCTCACCCGTGCCCTAACCCTAACTCACCTACCTCACCCTAACCCTCACGTCCACACAATCGCACACTTACCTGACTTGTGCCCTAAACCTAACTCACCTAACCTGCCCTAACCCTCATGTCCACACAATCGCACACATACATAACCCACACCCTAACCCAAACTACCCTTACCCACACTCAATTGCACACTTACCTGTACCTGAACCGTAACTTTCCACCACAGCGCTGAAAATACCAAAGCAACAGAAACGGACAACCAAATTCTTTTCTTGGAATAAATTTGGTTTTCTGTTGCTTCGATATTTTCAGCTTTTGCTAAATAGGGTTTGATATTAGAACATTCGAAGTTTTG
This sequence comes from Protopterus annectens, assembly GCF_019279795.1. Taxonomy (NCBI): domain Eukaryota; kingdom Metazoa; phylum Chordata; order Ceratodontiformes; family Protopteridae; genus Protopterus; species Protopterus annectens. Next base: position 447,932,475 of record NC_056734.1, on the reverse strand, counting down.
AAACTTCGATGTTCTAATATAGACCTGAAAAAAAGGTACTGTACCCTGCCATAATTGTGTCTTAGTAAGGAAATTAATACTGATTTAATTTTAATGTATCCTATTTCAAAGGCTGAGTTTGTTTTTAGGACTTAAGCCACATGCTTTACAGACAATGTTATATATCTTGCTAACTGTGAAACCTGTGATAATTTTTATATAGGGAAAACTAATCAAAAACTTAGAGAGCATATCAGTTCCCATCTTTCTGATATACGTAGATGTATTAATAAAAATGCCCTATATAAACACACTGCTATGAAAGGTGCTAATCATAAATTTAAGTTTAGGGTACTGCAAAAGATCTTCCCTGATGGTAGAGGGGGTAATTTAGTTGAGCAAACAGAATTAATAGAATATAAATTGATAAATTACTCTAGGGCTGATGACCCACCAGGATTAAATGCACAACATAACATAAAACATGTTTTGAAAGTTAAACATATATACATTTACTTAACTGAATATACCTTTAAATATTCTGCTCATTTATTTAATTGATTGTTAACTATCTTTGCGTCATTGGCTAGCTGATGCAAGTGATAGTATTTAATGTTTTTATGGCATTTTATGTTTGTTAAGCATTGAAAAAGAGTATACCTTGAAAACTTTGCATGTGAATTTGCCTACAAATAAACTGTGCTGAGGTGAATCTGTGTGTTTCCAGATTTTTTTGGCTGTTTAGTAAGCATAAAATGTTAACAGATAGTAGCTAAACAAAAAAAGACAAAGAAAGACATGCATATGTGTGTGTGTGTGTGTGTGTGTGTGTGTGTGTGTGTGTGTGTGCGTGCGTGTGTGTGTGTGTGTGTGTGTGTGTGTGTGTGTGTGTGCGTGTGTGTGTGTGTGTGTGTGTGCGTGCGTGCGTGCGTGCGTGTGTGTGTGTGTGTGTGTGTGTGTGTGTGTGTATGTTTGAGATGGAGAGTGAGAGAGACAGCACAAGTGAGAGGGAAGGAAGGGCACAGAAATTGCTGACTGCAGCAGGCAATCCAACAACATAGATCCATTAAGCAATCAGAATTAAGAAACTCAAGTGTGAAATTGAATGAATTTAATCCTCAGTGATTTACAAACTAATCAATTGTTGTGCAAGGAATACTGCAGCACCATATGGCAACATCAGTAACAGTAGAGAGGCATAGGATGGGGAAGAACTGTAATGCCTTTTCTTCTATGTTTTCTTTAATTAATTTGCTCACAATGAGACATCTGAGGTATATTCATTCAACAAAGTAGTTGTAACTGCTGTTAGTGTGTATGTGTATTTGTGAGCATTTTTCTGTGCAAGTGTGTGTGTGTGTGTGTGTGTGTGTGTGTGTGTGTGTGTGTGTGTGTGTGTGTGTGTGTGTATCTGTGTGTGTCTGCCTGTCTGTGCTTCTGAATGTGTGCGTGTTTCTTTACATATGTGTATGATTCTCTCTGTCTGTACACAAGGATATATGTGTTTGTGTCTGTGTGCTTTTTGTATGTTTGTCTGACTGTGCTTCTGAGTGCATATATGTTTGCATATGCATGTGTGTGTTTGTGTTTGTCTGTCTGAATGCGTGTGTGTGTATTTATGCATGCTTACTTACATAACTAATATTGTGGATGTAAAATACTTCATCCCACAAGAATTACATGTATGGCAAGTTTGAAACATTAGGCAGAAAGACTATTTTACATCAAAATATATAAAAAAGTATATAGTAATAAATAAGCAAATACAAAACTACTTAATAGATAGCCATTCTCTGAGCAGAATAATGCCCTTCCTGGGGTGTAGAGGCCTCACAACTCCCCTGGGTGGGAGTTATTTCCCCAGTAACACAAACTCCATATCAGGCATTAATGCATGAATAACACAGAGATGCTAAAAGGCTTTTATAAATTTTCTTGGTTTTTGGTATACGTAAATAAACCTATCCAACCTTCATTCAAGTTGTTCATTATGAATAGTGAGTAATGACCGGCTACTTGGTTTGCAGAGCTCCTGAGAAGGAATATAATATTTTGAGCAGAATTTGGTAGACTTGTTTAGACTTAGGGCCTACTGTACCTGCTGGAACATGAGGAGTGATAGTTTTCCATCAGTCTCAGATTATGGTCATAACTTATCCATAGTCACAAGTGATCTTTATTTTATGCAAGTGCTCTGTAAGTGTACTTCAAGTAGTCTTCATATGTCTTCCTCTACCTTTTCTGCCATTTTTTTAAGATATACTTATGGGCTATCTTGCTTGCTTTTCTACAAATATTCTAAAAACTAGTTTCCTCCATTGCCAACTATGATGTGCAATATCATTCTACAGAATTTCCAGACCATTTCTTTCTAATTCATAATTAGAAATATAGTATTTGTATGATTTGTACAATATGGTTCATGGACACTAGAGATGTAAATATGTGGATGATGTGTAATACAGCTGATTTTGCATGCCTTGTAAACTCAGAGTACCATAGACAACATAAATTACACAAACAGGTACAGTATCAGCTTTGTGCTGAACATGTTAAAAGACAATCCCCCGGATTCACTAATCCTCTGTGTAAGACTTAATAAGTCTTAATCGGAGGCTGCAGTTGAACGGTTTGACGTCAGCATGCCATGAATATTCATAAGGGCATGCTGACTCAACCGTAACTCTTACACGGACTGAGTAGGAAAGCAGGGGGCGTGTCCGACTGCTGTGCAGTCTAAATGTGCACGCCCCTGCAAGGTTTTAAAAAGCATAATGTCGACACACAAGAGCGAGTTCGCTCAAAGTACTTGCACCCAACACCACACTCCCTGACACTGTAAACGCCCATCACACTTATATAAAGTAAATAATTACATTTTTTTTTAAATCCACAATATATATCTGCCTGTATTTGCGCTTGTGTGTGCGGGTGTGCCCATTGCTTAGCTAGAGTTAGCAATTCTGACATGCAAGAGCATAAGACAAAATGTTTATGCAAATCGCACCAAATTGCAATAGCGTAATGGTAGAGTGTATGCACAAAGAGAAGGCAGTCACGGTTCGAGTCCCACCACTCCCCTTCTTATTTATGTTTTAAATCAGTATTTGAAATAATACTAGGCATATATGATTAAAATTTTATTAAAAGCAGTGACATGGCCAATGTATCAATGAATAAAATATATATTTTTAAAGGACCCAGATATATAATAGCCTGGTGTTAAGCAACGCTTTACACAGCTAAACACAGGTGCCCATAGTTTAATAGCGCTTTACCCAGCTAAACAGAGGTGCCCATAGTTTAATAGCGCTTTACCCAGCTAAACAGAGTTGCCCATAGTTTAATAGCGCTTCACCCAGGTAAACAGAGTTGCCCATAGTTTAAAACAGCGCAATAGAGTTGCCCAAAGTTTAAAAGCGCTTTACCCAGCGCAATGGGTTTGCGTGGACATGTGCGCTGCGCCAACCAGGGCACCATAGGACACTGGGAAGCAACGTAGAGCTAAGTTGCTTAAATGCAGCCACACCCCCCTAGCCTGTCTAGACAGTATTAAAATAAAAGACTGACAAGGTTTGAACCCAGGAACCTTTGCATCATAATCAAAGTACAGAACCACTAAGCTATGATAACATAGGGGAAGCAGCCACTATTAACATTCATAAACTTAAGAATGGTAGTTTAACCATTACTAAGAAGGTCTGCAGTCAACCGAAAATTTTACAAAATGGCCAATCACAAAAAAGTGCGGGAAATGCGGCATATTTAAGCCCCATAGGCAGGAATACTCACCATAACTGATGGTAGCTCACATTTGCAGTCAGAATGGCAAGTGCAGGAGAGGGTTAATGCTTCCGAGCACAACGTTGGGGCATCGAGGAGTCCAAAAACATGGTTTGGCTCCTTGTCCAACATCACAAGACAAGACTCCTGCAGGTCCAGTTCCAAGGGATGGAGTACAAGGCAGAGGCTTGGAACCGGTTAGCTCATGACCTCACCAGTGCCACAGGCATTCCTCGGACTGGTGAGCAGGTCCGTCACCACCATGCAGACCTGAAGAGACAAAAGCAAGACCACCTGAACCAGTGGATACAGGAGGCCCGTGGGATGCAGAATGCCCCACAACTGAGCATGTAGCCATGGAATGCAGTATGTAAGAATTGATAATGGAGTATGTATAACGGATAGATATGTCTCAATATCCCTTCATTTACTTTACAGTTGCAGGTGACCGTGCTACGAATCAGCAAGCCTATGCTGATAGGCTGCTAAGGCTGCGCCACCAGGCAGGTTAGTGATTATTCTGCATGTATTGTTATATAAAATATGGGAGAGAGCATGAAAGAAAGTGGCGTAGTCCAATAAAACAGCCATAGAATTGCCTGAATAAGTCCTCTGCATGTACTGTCAGATAAAAACGTCAGAGAGGCAGAAAAAGAGTGTAGCAACCCATTAAGAAAGGTAACATATGTCTGGAATATTATCTCTGCAGGCACTGTCATATAACATAAGTGAGTGAGCCTGAAAAAAGATTGTTCTAACCTATTAATAAAGATATAATATGTCTTGAACATGTCTGCCATAAACACCGTTAAAACAAATAAAAGAAGTGAGCCTGTGGAAAAGTGTGCAATGTCATTAATAAAGGTCTAAAACCAAAAGTGTGTCTGTGTCACAGAGTCTGAAATGTTGTTGTACCCTTGCATTATACAAACCGTACTGTTTAAAAATGTGCTGGCAACCCAGAGTTATGCAGTCCCATATAAAGTGGGTGATGGAAGTGCTAGTAGCTGAGAGACATATATACAGTTCACAATAGTCATATACTGGCTGGCATGAATAAGTAAACCCGGCACACATGTAGCATGTAATTATTCACCAGAAATGTGAGTGTGTGTCAAGAAATGCAGGGTGCTGTATAAATCGAGGTGAAAATGTCATGTGAAAATATCCCAGATATGTAGATAAAGAAATATAAATGCAAACAAGAAATATGTAGCAGTAACATCTGCATCCTGGACAGTTAGTATGTCAGATATAGGTCAAGCATATATTGAACTAGTCAAATCCATGACACAACCTAATGTATGGTGGCAAGTGTAATAATACAGGTAGGGGATATACACTTGCAGTCACTGGGAATGTAGTGTAGACTAAAAGGTCATTATTAGATGTTAACCAAGGTTTTTTCTACACCCTACCGTATGTGTATAAACCATACAATTCCACACCTCAATGGGTATGTGTAATCTTAAATATTTGTTGGGACATATGTCCTATTGTTTTATAAATATTTGCATTGATGTTGATGCATGTGCCCTGTTCAAACACCACGTTCATGGTGGTCTGTTGCTACCAAACATCCCTGCATGCTGTTGGAATATCCACTGTTGTTCAATATATGTATGTGTTATGCTTGCTGTTCAACTGTTGGAACCTTGGTGTGTTGGGTTAATAGGAATATTACTGCTTGCTGTTACAACTAATCTGGAATGCTGTTGTTTATGTTGTAATTAAACACACCTAATCACGGAACATATGGGAAGGCCGGTCCCAGCGGACCCACTTGTCCCTCCTCAATTGGCGAGTGCACCTGGCACCAGTGGCTCTGGTGCACAGCTTGGGCTCCCCTCCTCCATTGGTCCTGTGCCACCTTCTGGTGGAAGCACTGCAGGGGATGGGGCTCATCCCCCCGTGCAAGCATGGGCAGAGGAGGGCCACCTGTCACCCTTGCTAGGGTCTGGGCTGTGGTGTGTAGGGAGATCCAGAGTTCAGTCACTGATCCCCTATGCCAGCTCGAGGCGACAGTGGCACGTCTCTCAGGTGAGCCTGCCTGTCCTACACAGCCCTCAGCACAGCCACCCTCGGGGCTGTGAAGGTTCAGTGGTGACTGCCCATGGGTGGGGATCTCAGTTCCACTGTTACCATCTGTGGGCTCATGGGCTTGCGATTTCCAAACATCCTTCCCCGTCAATTGTGTTCACCTACCCCATGTGTCAAACTCCGCCTCTGTATGCATCTTGTTTGTCTTGTTTGTTTACCTCCCCAACCTACCTCCCCAAATATACCTACTTCCTCTACCTCACATTCCACTGTCACCTGAAAAAAAAAAATAAAAAAAGGGCAATCTGTTCCCACAAAAAAACTATGCCCCATACATATCTGCCCAATTCGCACACATGTCTGCTGGACATGTAAACTGATAATTCTAATTGGCAGTACAACATAATTTGTTGTCCTCACCCCTCTCTCAGGGGTGGAAGGTTTCAAATTTCACACCAAATTTCAAACATATGAACAGCTGTTGCTGGTAAAGCTATGGACCTTCCCTTCACCCATCCTGCACATCCCGAGCTGGTTTCCCTACTGTCTTTCCCTCTTTGTGCCCCCTTTTTCACCAATTTCCTATCTCCCCATTTTCTTTTCTTTAAAAGAAATTAGCGTGGGGTTAGCGGGAGTGAGCACTAGTAAACAGTAGTAAGCGGGTTGGCACCTGTGTGCGCATGTGTGTGCTTAGCTTAGCATTGCTAAGATATGATAAGCTAAGCCAAGCTTGGCTTAGTATTGCTAAAATAAAATAAGCTAAGCTTAGCTTAGCTTAGCATCGCTAAGTGTCGCGCAAACCTGCGCAAACCCACTTACAACTGCTTAAAAGTGCCTTAGTCACTCTGTATGACAAGGCCCTTGTACTGCTCAGCAGCAAAATAAAAAAAACCTTGTCAGTCTCGAACCCGGGACCTTGGACTCACCAGTCTGCATGAAGTACCACTACACCACAGCAGATATACAATAACTTGGTGCTGAAAGAAATATAACATGCATTACAATGAGTGAATGTAAAGGGAAAATAGGAAAGCCATAGGAATACATTGCAATAAGTACTGTTGTATGCCAGTTAATTCTCTAATGTGAAAAGAAAGTACATACTCCCATGTATCCAGTGTTAGCATTAGGAGGTGTGAGTAAACCTACACACTGAGAAGAGTGTACTGGAAGAAGCAACAGTCAGGTTTTAGTACAACATGCATTTCACTGGCTACAACCCAGCTTCAGATATGAGACATATAGCAACCTTCTGACTGAGACAACAGTGTCCACAGCAAACAAGCATGGTCCCCACCTTGCAAAACTGAAAGGGCTGCACCTACCTAACCTATCATTTTATAGCAGTGACCTGAAATCACAGTAAGAACTGCAATTACCACACAGCAGGCTGCATGCAATTACTAAATGGTGGGCACCAATTGGTGCAGAGGCCATCACATGCACATGTGCAGATACCTAGAAAAGCAGCCTGTATCTGCTGTCCACACATGCAATAATATCATTGCAACAACTGGGAGAGAGAGAGAGAGAGCATGAGCGAGAGAGACAGACAGACAGAGACAGACAGACACAAACAGGCAGAAGGAGACAGACGCTGAAAACAAACAGCAACATACAGAGGAAACAAAACAAAAAAAAAAAAATTAAAAATAAAAAAACAACACCTACAACAGACGGAGGTGAGGAATACAAAGGTAAGGTATGTAACAGATATGTATTTGGTGACATCCGAAAGATGTGTCTGAAGGGTACTCTACATACTGTGAATCATCCATATGTGGCAGCAGTCCGTATCTATATGTACATGCACATTTGCATAGGGCAAGGCACATACTGCAACTGTTAGTGAAGGCTGGACATAAGTCTGTTGTTGAAGGCTGCTATGTGCACATATGTATGTAGGTTGTAGTGTGTGGCATTGCAGAAAGCAAGCAGTGCCGGTATACGTCATGTGGAGTTAAACGCTGTGGGACTGAGCTACAGGCAGTGAGGCCTGCAACAGCTATACGGCCTGAGGACAGCAGAATGCATTCTGCACAACGTTGTGCAATAGAATTACATAACCGTATGTCTCACAACTGTTGCATAATTGACATCCCCACCATGAAAGGTGGGCAGTATATGTGCCTAGATGTGCAGCTATATGTACAGCAATGGATGTTTATATGTATGTGTATATATACATGTATATATACATATATATGTGTGTATAGATATATAGATATATATATGGATATATTTAGATATATATGGATATATATATGGATAAATATAGATATGTATCGATATATATGGATATATATAGATATATATAGATATATATGGATATATATGGATATATGTAGATATATAGAGATATATATAGATATATATAGATATGTATGGATATGTATGGATATGTATAGATATGGATAGATATGGATAGATACGGATAGATATGGATAGATATGTATATATGTATGTATGTGTGTGTATATATATATATATATATATATATATATATATATATATATATATATAGATATATATGTACTGCAACAGGTGCCTGTTGTCCAAGGCATGGACTGAACACCAGTGTTGATACCGCAGTGCCATACCCCATTCCAAAACACCTTACGCAGTAACTACCACATAGGTGGTAGCCTGCCAAACACTGATGGTGTCAGAAGGGTACACGGGACACAGGTGGACAGTAGGCTCCCCTTTGATAATCACAGTGACAACAGTAGTAATGTAATCTGTCTATGTGGTACGTGTCATCACAAAAGGTGTGTCATCTAGGGAAATATAGGTCGGTGTTCCCCTCTACTCATCACAATGCCCCATGTGGTATATACCTCACATGACAACTACAACAAGTGGAAAGGCCACAGAGATACCTAACAAAGAGTAATACTGCCCTCAAACACATGCCCTATGCAGACTGACTCACAAACCACAGCTAGAGGTTACCACTCCCGGACATACAGAGGTATGTCACACCCATAGCAGTCGGCCAACCACCATGACAACACCTCACAATCCCTCCGGGCTACTTGACCTAGGGCCCTAATCCTTGTCACCTCACTAAACAGCACATGCTGGAGGTAAAGGTTCCTATCCACAAATATGCCATACTCTGGACTAAACCACCCAGCATGAACAAACAAGACTCATCATTAGCAGATGTCATACATACCCCTGATGATTGTTTTGGAGATAGGTAATATGCCCTGGGAGTCACCTCTGTGTATCCGGTTGACAGGAGCAAGTGAAATCACATTACATGTGTGTCAAAGGCCAGAGTAGCGTATGGCTAGGCTGCTGTAGGCCCTAGGGCCAATAACGTATTACCTACCTATGACACAATGCACACACACACACACATGTACTCAGTGCAATACCTGCTATGTGAGGTGGAATGAGTGTGACAGTGACTGCGTGCAAGGTTTGTAAAGGTGTGATAGCTTAGTGTGAGGTTGTGTCTGTCATGGTAGTTTGTGTCCTAGGTGTGAGGCCGGAGAAAGATGTGTCAGTTATTGGGATGCAAACATAGTAGGATGGCATATGTTGTGACGTAGTTCCTTGTGTATGACTGTGGTGTCCCATTGTAGGCTGAAGCAATACATGTATGCTCAGTAAGTGGTACTTCTGGTGACTCCAGCTCACATATGAACTATTGTACTACCTGAAGCTGTAGGCCTAAACAGCACAGTATGGTGTATGTTCACAGTCCCTGGTAACACTGTCTTGTGTGTTTCCTGTAGTCTGCACAGATTACATACCACAGGCATAGGTATCTGTAAGTAGTGGCACACAGTACTATAAGGTACACAGGTAATGCTCATCTGTGTCGGCATACCTCTGTGTGTTGTATGTATGTCTGATGTGTGTTTAATGATGCCTGTACCATGCCCGCAATGACATGTGTGTTACTGGGTATGTGTGTGTACCTAGCAACATGTATATTCTGTTATAGCAGTATGCCAGCTATATTAACAACCGTGCACATATGTTAGGTAGGGGTATGGCATCAAAGACTAGGGTGGTTTAACGGTAATACTGTAAATGTACATGACAGTCATTGCATTGGATGACATATTTCTTCATGCATTAGCTTGATATACACCCCCGGGGTGAGGTTGTACATTGTATCCCAAACAGTGTGCCGACTACTGGTGTATACTGGTGTGTTATATGGAGTGTTGCAGGCACTGTCAGCCAGTTGTGGGCTGAGCACTGATATGTGGTATTGAATGTGTGTATCCTCTGATAGACAGATAGATGCTATATATGGCAGTTAAGTGATATCTGTACTTCATAATGTTAAGTGTGCCACATGACATGCTCACACATATCGTTTAATTGTCTTCCAGGGTTATGGCTGATCAACATAATCCATTGTATTCAGCTACGGAGGAGCAGGAAATTCTGAACAGCCTGGTGCAGCACTATAACCTGCTTTTTTCCAGGGCCAGCCAGCACCAGCATGAACGTACTGCACTGTGGCAAGACCTTGTTCGCCGGGTAAATGACATAGGCATGCATAACCAGACATATGAGCAGGTACGCCATCACTTCAGTGATTTAATTAGACATGTCCAGTGGCGTGCGTCTGATATCCATAGGTAACAGCTTGCCACAGGTGGTGGGGCGGCCATACATCCCCCGCTCACCAGAGTGGAGGAGCTGCTCCTAACCGTGGTGGCTCCTGGCCTGCAGCAGCAACAGCATCACACATGTGTCATCATGGAGGCCGGAGCCACACAGCAGGATGATATGGAGCGTGCAGGTAATACGCCCTAGCTGTAGACTACTGTTACCTGTATTGTTAGAATATGCATATGTGAGATGTGTACTGTGTGTTTAGCAGTTGTGCTGCCTAACCTGTGCAATACTGATATTTGGAATAGAATCCGTACACCTGTGACTGTTGACTGTTGTTCCACTGTCATTTAGCACACTCACAGTAGCAATGCCACAGCTGTGGCCACTGACAAACTGTCTCATATTCTTCTAGGTCCCTCTGGTGTGACAGCAGGGCAGACAATACATGCTGGTGAGTGTGTTAACACTTTAATATTGGTAATGAAATGTGCATGTCATAGGTGAGGTGTAGGCCATGTACACGTAGCACACCTACGCATAATGCATGCTGTGCATGTTTGCTGTGAGATATCAATCATCTCAGTAAAGTCAGTAGCTGCCTCAATCACATGCAATGCACAGTGCAGCAGACATAATTGTGGCAACACTGTACTGCACATTGGATATGCATAGTTCCTACAGCTGTACACAACAGAACACGTTTATCATACGCAGTACACAAAAACATGCTACATTTGGCATTACCACACACCCGCTGTAAGGTCACACTTCAGTATCCCACATGTCATGCACACACACATGATGGTACCTCAGGGGTAGAGGCCTATCATGGGTCTGTGCAACACTCTGCAACACATAACACAGTCATGTTAGGCAATGCTCCCTATTGGGCACCTCACACACCCATGTACAAGGTGGCTGTATAATTGTGAACGTAGCCATGGCACTGCAGTTCAGGTACAGCATGCTAGGTGGTGGTCTTGCACACATGAGTAGCTTTGAGTGACCACAAGATGCATGTTGAGGATGGCACAGGGTACTACACCCCATCCAGTTACAGTGACCACAGTACTACTCATAGCAGTCATTGCTTTGCACCTCAGTGTTGTGTGTGTGCAAACATATGCACCTATACACAATATGCATAGCATGTTGTCTGTGTGCTACACAGTATGCACAGCAGTCACCATCCACACAAAGTGTCACATATATGTTCTGGAATGCTAGTGGGTGTATAGGTCACTTGACACATATTGGGTATGTGTGGTGTTTAATGTTGCAGTCATGTAGCATGTCATGCCATGTCTGGAACCCACATATCTGCAATATGTCCCACACTCACCATAACCACTGTACTCTGGCCATGTCGAGCATTGGGATTCCTTCACGTCAACATGCACCGCACATCCCGTGTGTGTACATAGCATGCATGTGCTACACCCGTGCCCACTATTATCTGCTATGGACACAGACACTGCACTCAGACATGGATATCTATGTGTCACACAGATAACACATGCAGCCATGGCATCTATACTTGTGAGTGATGGTGCACATGGCATTGCAGAGTTGATAATACCTGCACAGCAATGTTGTGTCCATGTACACATTGTGTTCCAGGGTGTAGCCAATCACTGAACAACTACACAGTTGCATCAAAGCCATGTATACTGCCATTTAATAGGGGCATCTACACTTGCACTGCATGGTCTTGTGCAACACATATTCTGCATGCTGACACGTGTGTGGTGACTGTCTACCTTGTGATACTGACACCCACCTTCACCCACTATAGAGTATGTGTTGGATTGCTGGTATGTGTGTGTATGTGCTGTAGTGAGGTGTGTATTAGTGTTCATTTGTGCATGTGTGCATGTGTGCATGTGTTCATGTGTGCATGTGTCCATGTGTGCATGTGTTCATGTGTGCATGTGTGCATGTGTGCAAGTGTGCATGTGTTCATGTGTGCATGTGTTCATGTGTGCATGTGTGCATGTGTGCATGTGCAGACTGTAATGTGTGTTTCCTGTCTTCCCTCACAGGTGCTGAGTTAGGGGCTGGCGAAAACAGCAGGCAACCTGAAGCCACTGCCATGAATAGTGGTGATGATGACACATGTATATTGGCACAGGAAGATTTGACATGGTCTGTCGTTGGTCCGCCAATCGACAGTACACAGCATTCAACCCCATCTATGTGCACACTCATACTGTCAATACATCCCTCACCACCAATGGCCATAGGCGAGGGACAGCATACAGTTGGCATTGACCAGGAGAGTGTGGTACCCATGGCACTTGCATCCCCTCACAGCAGCCATAGCCATAGACCTGGAATGGTACCACATAGGCGGAGGTCCAGGGCTTCACAGGGGAGCACCACTGGTCATATTGCCCCTGGCAGGCATGCCCTCACAGGTCTTACAACGACCAGTATGTTCCAGGCTGTAATGCAGGCTCAGGCACATATGGAACGGTACACCAGGCAGGGACTTAGGGCGCAGAGGGCACATTACACCGCTATCAATGACAGCATCCGTGACCTTGCCGGTGCCATCCGGACTTACACCGAGGTCATTGATAGACATTGGGGGGAGACATTAGATGCCCTCTACAACATGTCTTCCATGAACCAGGACTGTTTGGGACGGTTGCGATGTCGACACGGACACATGCCAGCAACAGCAACAGCTGGCAGTGGTTGTGGACGGCCCACAGTTCACAGCCACTCCTGTAGTGGCAGTACCAGCCCCAGCAATGCTGGGGCGGCCTGTCCATTGACTGTCCCAGTAGACCACGTGCACGTGGCTCTGGCCAGTTCCAGCAGGGGCATGGGTCCAGTCGTCATACCTCTACCTCTGATGACAGTACCCAGTCAGGGTTGGTACCCGATACTGTCTGTAGCACCCCGGCCAGGCACAGGTACTGTGTCCGTGGCCAGAGACAGTGATCTGTACAGCCTCGCAGGTACAGTCTGTGGCTGTCCCACAAACTACCGTATATGACAGCCACATGGTGGAGCTGTGTGCATGCAGACACACACACACATTAACCAAACAACTAGGGCTCACACATACACACACACATTACATTAACATTGGCCCATGCTGTACTGTTGTCCCACACACACACACACACACACACACACACACACACACACACACACACACACACACACACACACAAACATGTCAATTGGATGGGTCAATGTCAGGCTCTGGCAAACAACATAATGCCCTGTGCATATGATGATACCTGTGTCGCCTCCTGTCATCTGCATCATTGACAGTGGGACAGGCTAACATGGTGCTGATGCACAGGGTGACACTATAGCAGTGTAGCAATAATAGCAAATTGTCAACAAGGAAGTGTAAAGACATCCTTGTAGGTATATCTGAGCGGACATTATGCATCAAAGCTCTGATTGTCAATGTAGCATTGTTTACACCACTGTTAGGTCTGAGTATGTATTGTCCACCCATGTGCCACTTGGCTGAAGTGTAATGTGTTGCCAGTATGTGTTAGTGAGTGGACAGTACATCTGTGATGTGTACAGTACAGATTAGCAAGCATACATTTGTGAACATGGTGGGTGCACACTGTCTGCATGTACATGCATAGTGGACACATGGGACATGTGGCATACCCTGTCGTACATATTGTTTACATCTCATACTATCTTTCAATGGCCAGTATGCATTCTACTACAGTTATGTACTAACATGGGTAGACGTGTGTATGACATGGGTTGACACTATGCTGTGGGTGATACCGTTAATATCTGTCAATGATTTGCGGTCTGGTAGTATACAGAACCTCAACAGCATGACTATAAGCAATCATTGGATGATGTACTGACAAATGACACACAGTAGTAGGGGAACCCAGTAACAATTGGATCCTTCCGGTACTACACTATAACACTAACCAGTGGTAATGACCACCACCCATTCCTGTGACCACACCTGTTTGGCATATAGCCCCCTTAGGTACATGCAGACACACTAGGGATATGTCCATCCACATCTGGAAATGCATGGATTGGCCTACAATGCATTCCCTGGATGGGACGCATATCCTACACAAGGGTATCATACAGACAGATACCTGTTGTCTGATACATGCTGTACAGCAGTAAGCTGACTATGGCATAGTCATCCTCATGTACTATACATACTATCCCGTCAGTACCACACAGGTGGTAGCCCTCAACATGTATGTTGGGTACCAATATGTACATACAGCCTCATGTTATGTCATGTGTCCCTTGGTATCCACATATCCATAGGTACTGTGGAGTCCCAAGGTGTATCACATAAGACATTAGAGGCCTGAATGCATATCCACAAGGCAGTCATACACCTATAAAAGCTGTCCATTCTTGGCAGTAGTTGTGTATGACCATGTCTGACATATATCCCAGGCATATACCCTCACTCACACTACTCTTAAGTAACTGTCATGGGTGTGTGTGCCACAGATGACCTTGGCCACAGAACACGACAGTGGACGGCCTTGTCACTTACATACATATGTGACCTATGATCTGAGAAGCAGCGGCACAACCTGTCAATGGAAACAAATGTATTCATGTAGTATGCAGGCTTCACACCTATGTACTGATTGAGGGGACATGTACACATATATATTTGCCACGCAGATACCTGATGTGTGCAATGCACTTACTGTTGTAATCATACTGTCATACCATAGTAAAAGCAAAACCCACACTGCACTGACCAACAGTGATACACACACAGTCAGCATTTGCAGGATTCAAACCACTACATAGCTATTTTATGATACTAGAGAGTGATGCTATATTTGTAGGATGGTGACATCATCAGTCTTTCCAAAGAGGAATGTACCTCTTTTAGTGTGTTTTCCCAGTCTCCAAAAAGGGCACTCCTTTCAAAGACAAATGCACACATACACACACTCACTGTTTGCAGGATTCAAACCCCTACCTAACTATGTTATGCTATTACAGGGAGACTTATTAACATGGCGTGCTATTTGCTTGACTGGCTGGTATCCCTTCTCCTGCTGTATTTGTAGGATGGTGACATCACCAGACTTTCCAAAGAGGAATGTACCTCTTTTAGTGAGTTTTCCCAGTCTCCAAAAAGGGGACACCTCTCAAAGGAAACTGCACACATACACACAGACACTCACTGTTTGCAGGATTCAAACCCCTACCTAACTATGTGATGACACTAGAGAGAGAGATGCATTAACACAGCACACTATTTGCTTTACTGACTGGTTTTCCTTCTCCTGCTGTATTTGTAGGATGGTGACATCATCAGACTTTCTAAAGAGGAATGTACCTCTTTTAGTGAGTTTTCCCAGTCTCCAAAAAGGGAACACCTCTTAAAGGAAATGGCACACATACACACAACCACCCACCAACACACACGCACTCACTGTTTGCAGGATTCAAACCCCTACCTGGCTATGTTATGACACTAAAGAGGGATGCATTAACACGGCACGCTATCTGCTTTACTGGGTGGTTTCTCTTCTCCGGCTGTATTTGTAGGATGGTGACATCATCAGTCTTTCCAATTATAATTCCATTATGTAATACTGCCTTTCAGTTTGTTGCCTGCTACAGAACACACTCCCAAACTCAGGAATCGCACTCGGCTTTCGTGGGAACTATGAAGAATATGAAGGTCTCCACAAACACCATTATATTGTGTGACTTCATATACACAAATATTGACTGGGGATACTACTCAAGCCCCGACACCCTCACCCAACAGTCGCTACAATTTGTAGACTCATATGCTATGGCACAACCAGTCAGCACAGCCACAAGGGGGAATACATATTGGACCTGATCATAACCAACATGGGGACTCTATGTTCCACACCAGCGATATACCCCTCATTGGTAAGGTCAGAACATACATGTATCTCACTGGACATACATATACCCTCCACACACCCATCTTGGGTAATCTTGGTGAACTTCTCATGAGCCAACGTCTCACTTCACCGTAGCAAGGTGGTATCCTTCAGAGACCCTGAGACAGTGGCAAATACGGCTCACACCGCTGCATCCTTTACATACATATTCTATGGACACCTAGTGGACTGCATGGATTGTGCTATCCCAAATAACAACAGGACTCACTACTCCAATGGCAGGGGACCTGTCTGGTAGACCCCAGCCATTAATAAGCTGTACAACATCAGGAGGAAGCTACTATATGATAGAGCACAATCCCAGACTGGGAAGGCATCTGTGATCTGTACTAGCAGACAGCTACGATCACTCATGAACTTTTCTAAGGGCCGCTTCTACCGGACAATTGCAACAGACAGATAGGACTATCTTCTTCAGTTATGTCAGGAACCTGGGTGGACACTCACTGATATGCTGTGAATTACTGCATACTGACTAAACCTACCCTGAACCCACTGGCATTGCCAACATCCTGGCAAACAGGTTCAGTGCAGAAGTCTCCCACCCATCTCCCCTAAGGAGCAACTATCCATCCGAACAGAGTATAACCTCCCTGACATCACACAGTAACAGGTGACTGCTACCCTCCCCAAAGCGTGCATCACAGTATCAATGTGACCAGACGGTGTCCCAGCCTGCATCTTATACGAGCATCATGACAGACGTAACCCTCACATTACATCACTGTTCAATATCGGAGTTACCACAGGATATGTACCCAAGGAATGGCATACAGCGACAGTGGTCCCGCTCCACAGAGTTGGTGCCACAATGGACCACAGACAATATTGCCCTATAAGCCTGAGTAGCCTGTTCTGCAAAGCTATGGAGTGTATTGTCATTGGACTCATACACATAGACATCGGGAACCTATGGACACTGTGTCCTACACATTTCAGCATTATTGTGGGCAGATCTTGCCTCTTGAACCAGTTTGTATTCTTTAAATGGCTAACAGGTCCATCAACATAGGGACGGCTGCCCACACAGCCTACCTGAACCTTGCAAAACCCTTCAGCACAATAACCCACAGGGCCATTATGCATAGGCTCACCAGCGTCGATATGGACACATATCTCACACGATGGATTGATACCTGGATCAGGGATAGCACCCACATGGTCAGAATTGCAGGTACCATGTCTGACTATACACCAGTTACACGTGGCATCCCACATGGCTCGGTCCTGGGACCTCTCTTGTTCAGAATATATTTGTCTGACGTACAGGCTAACACAGGGGGAATATGGCTGAACATGTTTGCACTTGACTGCAAACTGGGTGCCATGATCAACTCTCCAGCTGCCACATGCATACTCAAACAGGGTCTCACAGAGATGGATGACTGGTGCCTGAGCCATGGCCTATAGCTAAATGCCATTAGTTGCATAGTCATCCCCTTTGGGAATAACAACACGCCCACACATTACCACATAGGTTGTACTCCATTACATACGGTAGGAGTTGTTAAGGGTTTGGGGACATGACTTGTTCGTACTGTCACCTTTGACATTCACGTTGCCAAAGTGGTTGGACACACCTTCTATGTGGGCCACCTTATCCCATATGGTTTCACATGTAGATCGAGTGAGGTCATTGTGCCCCTATACTCATCACATCAATGCTTGGTTACAATGCCACATTTGGGGACGTACCTTACCCAACACCTGCAGCAACTGTACTGGCCACGGAAGTTCCTCACCAAGCAGATCTAGAGACTCACACAGATGCCCTTCACAGTTCAGATGCAGTAACTCAAACTCTACTCAGTAGCTTACCACCTACTCAGATATGATGTGTGCCTGTTGTTTACAGATATACCCAACCCAGAATTACTGGACATTCTCCACCTCAGGATATCCGACTCCCTTGGAGCTACACACTCCAGGGATGTATACCTCAGCACAGATGTTAATAGGACATTGTGGAGGGACAGATTCTTATCCCAGAGGCTCCACTCACTCCAGAATGTAATCCCAGTTTCACATAGGCAGAGCCACCCACTGACCACCTACTGGAGACATCTTGACGACTGTATGGGTGATCGTATGTTTACCCCTGGGATATCTTCTGTGTCCCTGCTAGACAGAGGCACACTAGCATAAACGTACATGGGCTATCTTGTGTGACCTACTATTCACACACACAGTGTAGTAGTCTGACAGGGTTGCGAATGCCAAACAAACTCTGGCTAGGCTTGTACATGCCCTAGGGCAGATAGCCTAGTATCGACCTCTGAACCTATGCTAATGTTCAAGATGCACAATGTTTATTGCTGATACTGCTTGCAGGTCTTTATCATCTTTGCTTTACCAGTTTCTATGAACAACTTCGGTATCTGCAGAATATATTTGATTATGACAGGGTTCCACTATATTATAGATGCGTCTGTTGTCATATAACTGTGTGCACAGGGTGGATTGCTGTATAGTGACAGGTTCCTTGGTTAACACATGCAACTGCCAGATATGCGTGGCCCACTGCTGTACTCAGACATGGCCTAAGTGTGTGAGCATGCCCAGTTCTGCCATTCCGTGTTTTGTTGCCTGACATTTGTATCATTTATTCAAGTGTGTGAGCATGCCCAGTGTGATCTTTCAGTATGTTGCTATCTGAGGTCCACTACATTTGTTGATGTGTGCGAATATGTCCGATATTAACATTTATACTGTGTGTGTTGGAAGTCAGGTTCTGTTCTCACTGCAGGACTTAACTCGACAAGGATTATGCTGTGCCTGCAGGGTTTCCATGAAATACTTTGCATAGACTTATCAACATTCCTTCATACAGGCTGAACACTGTAATACTGTCATGGTTTAGTGGTTCAGTACTTTAGCTATAGTGCACAGTATCCTGGGTTCGAGGCCCATCACTGCTTTATATTTTCATACTGAGCAGACTAGACTGCTTAAGGGCCAGTTAAGCAAATATGAGCATGTTGGCTTTTGTTCAGCTATGCCCTACTTAGACCAGGCTTGTCCGACATTGCTCAATATTCACCAACATTGCTGGACGTTACCCAATATTACTGAACATTGACCACAGTTGTGCTAGTTGGTGTGTGCGATTTTGTTTGCATATACTACATGGTGGTAAATGCTGTTTAGCACTGCTTTATATTGCTTAACACATGGCAATCATGCCTTAGGTGGCGCTGCAGGGCTGCTTATGTCGGATGCACATACTACACTCCCTGAACATGTTTAAAAGCAGGTAGTGTCAACTTAGGCATCCCTTTTACTATATGTGAGAGTTGGAGAGAGGTATCATTTCCAGAGTTCCTACTGAGCCAGTGTATGTGCTATGCATTGCCTCTTTGCCAAGGCCAAAGAATACTGGGCACACCTCCTTCTGCCTACTGGGGCAGGCTCAGGTTGTACCTCCTCCGAGTCAGGCTCTGCCTGTGATGGCCTTGGCAATGGTGGGGGGCTGTTTGGCTCAGGCCTATGCTGGTCCTGCTGCAGCTGTTTTCGCAGGATCATATTATGTAGCATAGCACATACCATGAAAATTTGGGTACATGTAGTTGGTGAGTACTGCAAGGCTCCACCAGATGTGTCCAGGCACTGGAACCATGACTTGAGCAGCCCAAACACACGCTCTATTACATTACGTGTTTGTGCGTGTGCCTCATTATGGTGTTCCTGTTCAGGTGTGTGTGCGTTTCTGATGGGTGTCATCAGCCCTGGCTCCAGTGCATAGCCAGCATCCCCCACTAGGTGACCATGTCGGATGTCCCCATTGGCAAATGTCTGGTACAGCTGCGTCAGATGCCAGATATGGGAATCATGGTAGCTTCCAGGGCAGCCTGCACATACATTCAGTATTATGCCCTGGGCATCACAATTGACCTGGCAGTTGATGGAGGGGAAGCCCTTGCGGTTGAAGTAGACCCTACCCTGCTCGCCGGCTGGTGCTTTGATGCATATGTGCGTGCAGTCTATTGCACCCACTACCGCAGGGTATTCCGCTATTTGCTGGAAGAGATGCATATTGCTGGCCAATACCTCATGGGAATTGGGGAATATACATGATCACCGACATGTGCTGACATGGCATCCAGGAACTGGTGCAGTACCCCGGATGTTGATGCCTGTGATATCCCCATCATATCACCAGTTGGTCTCTGGAAGGTACCTGTTGCTAATATTCTTAGGCCAACACATACTTTGGTTTCCTCTGGGATGGGTTCCCCTCTGTTGGTTCTGTGTGTGAGGCATGGCCTGCACAGCTCAACAATTTGCTGCAGGAGGTCTCTGTCCACTCTATAGCGCTCCACTATCTCCAGCTCATGTAGCCCCTGGTAGGTTACCCTGGGCCTGTACACTCTTCTCTGTCTCCTCACTGAGGGTTGTCCAGCAGCATTTCCATTGTCACCACCCTCAGCATGTTGCACATGTCGCCTTATAACAGCAATGGCAGCCCCTAACATTTCTTTGTCTCAGTAAAGCTTTTTCAGTTTTCACTTCTATTAGCTTACTGCAGTGTCTGTTGTGAGGAACATAATGGACTGTTGTTTGCAGAATTTTAAGTGCTAGGCTGGGCTAGGCTAGTGTACTGCCTGTATAATTGCCTGATTCTGATTGTTTTCACCTGCTAGCTCTGCTAGTACTCCCTGGTAGCTTCCTACTATTTGTTGTGCTTCCTTTTTCCTTTCTGTTTCCTCAGGGGGGAGCACCGTGCACACAAGCGCAAACACGCGCACAGCAGCTAACACGCACGCACACATGCTTACACGGACTAAAACTTGCTTATTCAGGTAAAAATGTGCGCACACCAGCACAAACGTGCTTGCAACTCTTTAAACAGCCTTATACATGTTTACCCCAGCTTAAACGTGCGCACTCACACTTACACGCGCTCACTCTGTTCTACTCAGGTTTAAACGCGCGCACACGCACGCATACCCGCTCAGCAAGAAACTTTGGTGTTATCCACGGCATACACCTTCCATTTCTTGCCTTTCCCTAGCCTACGTGTTGACACACCTCTTTCCATGACATGTAAATAACAGCTGACACATTTATTTATTTATTTCAGATTGATTACTGGGGAAGTCCACTGGGCCAGTGGTGTGCCCATTTTCAGTGGAGGCCTGGGGAGAAAAGCTCCAATAAGCAATATGGTTACAAAGGTTTACATAATGCAATGGAAATACATACAAACATGGTTACGAAGGTTACATAAAGTGTTACTAAATACATATATGAGGTCATGCATTCAGGTACAGGTGGATAGAATAACACTGAAATGCAATTTTGACCTGGGTAGAACAGTTAGTAGGTATTTACATTCAGAACAGTAAGTTTAGACTCACTGGGCAATAAGCATCAGTGAATTACTTGATATTTACAATATATACAATACTTGGAGTTGAGAGAGAGAGATTGTTTAGTCTGAGAAAGTTAGCTAGATTAGTTAGGAGAATAGAAAAGAGGTAATAGTGTAGAGAAGAGCAGGAGTATGGAAAGCTCAAAGGGTACAATTGTGAGATTTTAAGTAGGGCGAAAGCAGGAACATTTATGTTTAGTGGATAGGTTAAGAGAAAAGTAGGGTTTTGAAGGTTTCAGGGTTAGGTGTGGTCCTGAGTAAAGGAGGGAGAGAGTTCCATTTTTTGCCTATAGTGAAGGAGAGAAGGAGTTGGCCTGCAGGGTGTTTGGGTTTGTGGACAGAGATTAAATTTTGGTGTTCAGATCTCAGAGATCTGGTTGGGATGTATGGGGGAAGGATGTTTGTTAAGGCTGGGCATTTTTCTGGAAAGAATATTAGTTTGTGTGCAGTGGTTAGTTGGAGATAGTCAAGGAGGTTTGAGAGTTCAAGCCAGTTCAGAGATTGTAGGGTTAGGCAGTGGTGAGTGGAGGTTTTGGATTTAGTTCTTGATTTAGAGATTTTATTATAGCAAGTTTCGAGTTTAGAGGTGTTGGTAGAGGAAAGGTTAGTTAGTAGAGGGGCTCCATATAGTAGAGAGGGTAGGAGGTAGGTATTAGCGATAGCTTGCCTTGCGGCGTTGGAGAGAAAGTGGTTATTTCTATACAGCATGCCTAGTTTTTGATGGGTTTTCTTTATGTTTTGTTGGATGTGGATATCAAATTTAAGGTGTTCATCTATGGTAATGCCGAGGAGTTTTGCAGAAGGGACCACTTCTATGGCAGAGTTGTTTTGGCTAAGGACTGTAAAAGCATTCTTGTCAAGGGAGAAATTTCTAGAGGGAGGAAAGAGAAGTATTTTGGATTTATTGGAGATGAGAGAGAGATGGTTGTGGTGCATCCAGTTTTCGGTAGTGGAAAAAGCTGTTTGAGTTTTAGTCAGGAGTTCAGGTAGGTTGGAGGCAGTACAGACTAAGGTAGAGTCATCTGCATATTGGATAACTGTTGTGTCAGGGATGACTGAGTGAAGGTTGTTAATGAAAATGTTGAAAAGCATGGGTCCGAGGATGGAACCCTGGGTGTTGGCAAGAAGGAGGAAGTAGAGTTCTTCCATCTGACAGCTTGAGATCTGTCAGATAGGTAGCTGGAGAACCAGGAAAGGGTGTCAGGGGAGAGATAAAGGTTGGAGAGATGAAAGAGAAGATGCTTGTGGGAAATGGTATCAAAGGCTTTGGAAAGGTCTAGCAGTATTGTGGATAAGAGTAATCCAGAGTCACGTGCTCGATTTACTGTGTCTAAGAAGGATAGTAAGGAGGTAGTGGTGCTGTGGCCAGGGCAGAAGCCATGCTGGGTAGGAGTTATTAGGTGATTCTGAGTTAAAAAAGGCATAAGTTGGTGATAGACACATTTTTCAAGTATTTTTGAAAGTGGAGAGAGAAGGGCAATTGGGCGGAAATTGGAGGTATTGTAGTTTTTGCCTCCTTTGTGGAGAGGTAGAATGAAGGCAGATCTCTAGAGTCAGGGGCATTTGAGCAAAGCTTTAGTTTTGATAGGAGTCTTTTTATGAAAGTAGTAGGTACAGGTTTGAGTTGGAAATTAAGCATACTGTTATTAGGGGTGTTGTGAGTAGAGGAGAGAGAGATGGTTGGATTGTTGTTGGGAAAAGATTTAGTTAGAGTAGCTATGGATTCTGTAAAAAATGTGTTGAAGTGAGAGCTTAGTTCTGAGTCAGTTAAGCTAGGGTCAGGGCAGGGATTGTTCCTAGATCCTGGGTGGAGTAAGGAATTTATACCTTTCCAGAATTGTTTTGGGTTCTTGTTATTGTTAGATTGAAGTTTGTTGTAGTAGTTTTTTTTGTCAGAGGTTATCAGTTTCTTTACTTGGTTGCGGAGTTGGGTGTATTGAAGTAAGGTAGAGGGTATCTTATTTTTTTGGTATAGCTTCCAGGATTTGTCCCTGCAGTGCATGATTTGTTTAGTTTCCTTGGATAGCCAAGGAGCAGAATTAGTCTTGAGTTGTTTGCTTCTTGGAGGGGCTTGGGAGTTGAGGGTTTTTAGGAAGATAGAGTTGAAATATTCTACTGCATTGTCAAGGGGAAGAGTATAAAGGATTTGCCAGTTTGTATATTTAAAAGTGTTTGAGAATTGTGTGGGGTTGAAGTTGCTGAGATTGCGAGTGTGGATATAGTGATGTTGGTGTTTACTGTTGTTGGTTGAGCGATGTATGAAAGCAGGGAGATGGTCACTGAATGTGTCTGGGATAGTACCAGAGAGAGTTATTTTATCAGGATGGGAGACTAGGATCCAGTCGATGATGGATCCTGGGGGGTGGTGTTTGTTTGGGCGCGTAGTTGTATGAATTACTTGGGAGAAACTGTAGAGGTTGATGAATAAGGAGGGGGAAGGTGAGTTGATTTTAGAGTAGACTCTGCTCAAATGAGCTTCAATTCTTTCATACATACCTCCCTCGTGATGTCACCTATCTTCTACTCTGTTACTTCCCATATCCTACTCCTACACTCCACTGACTGTGCTCATTTGCTATGTAAACTTGCGATTCACTATCCTAACGCTCATTTACATAGGACTGCCTACTGATTCTTGGTTACATGTCTTAGACTGAGCTTCCCCCAGTGGCAACCTCTACTCGGTGGCCATGTTGTCTTCAGCCTGCCATTCCCTTGCATTGTACATTAACAATTTCAATAAAATCCACATTTGTGGGTTTTAATTTTTAGTATTCTGGGTTTTAGAGTGCAGCCCGTTTGCGCGGCGCTGCGCTACAGTTAAACTTCGGAAATCGGCGGAAAAAAATAAAATATTTTTATTTTCATATTGCATCAGGAAACATTTCACATGGCCGTATATTTGGCCATTGGCATGCTTCCTGCACTGGATGCAACCTTTATTTGGAGCTGTCACGGCTCCATTTTGCTATTTGCAGAACAGTACTCAGTTGTCAACTGAGTACATTTCTGCAAATAACACTGCTCTTACTCGGACAGGTTTGGGTTTCCTGAATCGCAAATCTACCTCATTTGCATGCCTTTCACCTGCAATTGAGGTAATTTGCATATCCCAGCCCTGTCCGTGTAAGAGCCATTTTAGGAGCTCTCTTACACACCCCTACAGGCTGTTCCTGGATCGCTCGTCAGACATGATGGCTGCATGGAGTCTTACTCTACTCTAAGCCTCCGTGCAAGCCTTTGTGAATCTGGCCCTATATGTTAAAAAGTGATCAAATAAGAAACTTCATGTTAATAAAATCAAACTCCATATAATAGGTGACCAATTAAAACTATACTTTTACTGGTATAGCATGTGGATGCATACATAAAAAATAGAAATGTGAAATATTCCTATAAAAACGATAAGTTAAGAATCACTTTTGTTTGCAGAAACATTAATAATATTTGTATTACCTTACAGAAAAACGAACAAATAATCCACATAAACATATTTACAATTTTGCAGCCCTCATTCTCCATATAGGGATTTGTACTTCATTGCAGAAAAATGAAAAAATAAAAAAATGAAAAAATAACATGGACACATTTACAATTTTGCAGCCCTCATTCCCAATATAGGGGCAATAGAAATGTGTTCATTAAGCCCATGGAATCTATTAGCTTCCAATAATAATTGCCAGTATACTTCTCTTACTTCTATCCTATTCACCCATGGGCCTCCCCTAGTATCCTGATGCACCATTTCAATTACAAAAATAAAACACTTAGGATTGTGACACAGCAAGGTGTGTTTGTATAGTGCATTGTTACCGGCCTCCGTTGTTATGGCATTTAAATGTTCATAAATTCTCCTTTTTAGTTTTCGTGTAGTTTTGCCAATATAGAACGCACTACATTCCTTACAAAAACCTAAGTAAACCAGCCCTTCACTGTTACAATTAGAAAAACTGTTACTTTTAACCAAATAGTCCCTGTCCTTAATATATACTGAATCCTGTCTAAGAATAAATGAACATTGGGCACAAAGGAGAAGTATATTGGCAATTATTATTGGAAGCTAATAATTTCCCTGGGCTTAATGAACACATTTCTATTGCCCCTATATTGAGAATGAGGGCTGCAAAATTGTAAATTTGTCCATGTTATTTTTTCATTTTTTTATTTTTTCATTTTTCTGCAATGTAGTACAAATCCCTCTATGGAGAATGAGGGTTGCAAAATTGTAAATATGTTTATGTGGTTTATTTGTTCATTTTTCTGTAAGGTAATACAAATATTATTAATGTTTCTGCAAACAAAAGTTACTCTTAACTTATCGTTTTTATAGGAATATTTCACATTTCTATTTTTTATGTATGCATCCACATGCTATACCAGTAAAAGTATAGTTTTAATTAGTCACCTATTATATGGAGTTTGATTTTATTAACATGAAGTTTCTTATTTGATCACTTTCTAACATGTAGTATTTGTATATTTGTTTATGTATGCACAAGCAATTTGTAATGTTTTTTAACTAATATTTTTAATGGTTTTTAAAAGCAGACATTTAGTGGCATTAATTAGATAGTTATTTAAATAAATTATTCAATTAACTCAAAGTAAATGTGGAGGGGAGGATATAAATGCTGCTTCAATTAATGGTTTGTTGTTACATCTGATGAAGTCTAGTGGATGAAAACGCTTTGGAGTTTTTGGCGTTTATGCATTAAACTTATTGTGGCTGTTACACGTTTACTTCATGGTTTATTCAGACACCTCCAAATGGTACCTTTGGTTTACTGTTTTTGGTTTCTTGGTCGTTTAAGGTACCTGACCTATTTTTTTTTTTTTGGTTAATGCATATATATGTACATATCCTGAAGTTTCCAGGGCATACTTATATTGTGATAATCCCCTATATGCTTTTCCTGTTTTATCATACAAGGCATGCATGACTTCCAAATGTTTATCTCTCGCTCTCTCTCTCTTTTTATATATATATATATATATATATATATATATATATATATATATATACATAGATGGATATAAAGATATATGTATAGATATAAATATAGATACAAATGATATAGATGTAGATATAGATATAGATATAGTTATAGATATAGATATAGATATATAGATATAGATGTAATACATTTTCTGGTGATTTTATTAGTTGCCTCAGATCTGTAAAATTTCCAGCATGATATAATTAGCTATATGTTACAAATATTTAGTGTTACATCATTTATGATGTTTCTTTTAAGTCAAATATAAGTCAATCAGTGAAATTGCTAACATTTTCCTGTCTTTGGAACACCACAGTAAAAAGAAAAAAAACAATATTATAGGTTCATAGGTTCATAGGTAGGTACTAGGCTATCGGCCCTAGGGCCCATACAAGCCTAGCCAAAAAATGTACCCTGGCTTTCGCCACCCAAGAGAATTATTTTCCTGTGCCCCTGTCGAGCAGAGCCACAGAAGTGATCCCCGGGGTGAATTTCCCATTTCCCATCCAATCATCAAGATTTTTCTTGAAGAGTGCTAATGAGGAGCTCTGTTTGACATAGATAGGTAGTCTGTTCCAGAGTATGGGAAGTCTCTGGCCCATACAAGCCTAGCCAAAAAATATACCCTGGCTTTCGCCATCCAAGAAAATTATTTTCCTGTGCCCCTGTCGAGCAGAGCCACAGAAGTGATCCCTGGGGTGAATTTCCCATTTCCCATCCAATCATCAAGATTTTTCTTGAATAGTGCTAATGCAGAGCTCTGTTTGACATAGATAGGTAGTCTGTTCCAGAGTATGGGAAGTTTCTGGGACAGGAATCTATCCCTCCAGCATGTTCTGTTTATTGCAGTGACAAGGTTTGGGTCCCTAGAGCGTGTAGCTCGGAGGGATTGGGATTTCTTTCAGTGGAGCATGCCCAACAGTTCTGGGTTTGACATTGCTTTGTATGTTAGGCAGAGATCACCCCTGAGTAGGCGATATGTGATGGAGTAAAGCTGTAGTTTTTTGAGACGGTCTGCATAGGGCATTTGTTTGAGGCCAGTGATCCTCTTTGTGAGGTATTTCTGTGGTCTTTCCAGTTGTTGTAGATGTCTTGTAAGGTACATACCAAAAGGGGCATTGTACTCTATAATGGGTCTAATAAGTGATGAGTAGAGGGGAACAATGACCTCTTTTTTCCTGGATGAGAATCCTTTTGTGATGAGATGAGCCAAGTAGAAGGATTTCCTGACCACTGTGGCGATGTGATTATCAAAGGAGAGACTACTGTCCACCTGTGTCCCAAGGTCTCTTATCACATTTTCAGCATTAAGTAGACTACCAGCTATGTGGTAGTTCATGGGTACAGAGTTTTTACCAAAGGGGATGACAATACACTTTTTGGCATTGAGCTTCAGGCCATGGCTTTGACACCAGGTATCTGTCTCAGTGAGGCCCTTTTGTAGTTTGTCCACATCATTAGGAGTTTCGATTATGACTCCTAGTTTGCATTCATCTGCAAACTTTGTTAGCCAAAGACCTTCCGTGTTGGCCTGCACCTCAGAGAAGTAGATACCAAACAGGAGAGGACCCAGGACTGAACCCTGTGGTACTCCACTTGTCACTGGTCTGATGTCGTATTTGGAATCCGCTACTTTCACAGTGTGGGTTCTGTCCATGAGCCAGTTGGCAACCCATCTTGTGACATAGGGATTTATACCTAGTTTAGTGAGCTTATCTATAATTCCAGAATGGGGGATGGTGTCGAAAGCCTTGGCGAGATCTAGATAAGCTGTGTGAACCATTTTCCCCTCATCTATGGCTTTGGTGACTGCTTCAAAGAAGTCAATCAGGTTTAGGAGACATTATCTGCCTTTTACAAATCCAAACTGGGTAGGGTCCAGAGTTTGGAGATTACCAATGTCTTTGTTTATGAGTTCCACGATGATACGTTCCATGGCCTTGCAGACCAGGCTCATCAGGCTAATGGGGCGGTAGTTCCCGGGGTCCATCGTGGCTCCCCCTTTGTGGAGTGGGTAACCATCGAGGTGCGCCATTCAGTGGGTACAAAGCCTGAGGTGAGGCTATGATTGAACATGGTACGTAGGTAGGGTGCCAGTTCATTCTGTAGTTCGTGTAGAACACAGCCTGGGATATTGTCAGGTCCCATGGATGCTGTGTTCTTGGCTTTGGAGAGTGTGTTTTTTACCTGTGCAGCCGTGATTATAGGAACTTTGCATTCTTCCGGTATAGAGATGGGCCCTCTAGGGGGTGAGAGGGAGGTAATGTTAGCACTGAACCTATCTGCTAGGATGTTGGCAATATCAGTTGGTTCTGTATATTTAGTGCCATTGTACTGTTACTCAGAGCAGATCTAAGTGTTCCCATTTAGATTCTTGACATAGCTATAGAATGCTTTGTGGTTGTCTTTAGAGTCAGTGGCAATTTTGTTTTTGTAACTAGCTTTGGAGGATTTTATGAGTGATCTCAGCTTCTTACTGAGGTTGACCAGGGAGTTCCTCCAGTCATGGGATTTTATTCTTTTTAGCAACAGTTTCTTTCTTCTGTTGTAGAGTTTATTTATGGCAGAGGACCACCAGAATGGCTTCCTTTTTTTGGAGGATAACATCTTGGTTCTATTAGGGATAGCATGATCCATGCACTCGTGTAAGTGCTTATAAAGTGCATTTGTGTATGATTCAGCAGTCATACCTCTATTGTCCATCTGCATGAGTGTCATGAAGTTTGCCACTTCTGTCTTAAGAAGTGTGAAGTTGGCTTTGGAGAAGTTTTTTACAATGGTTTCCCTAATTGGGGGTGGGATGTGGATGTCTAGGCTGATTAGCTTATGGTCAGATCTGAACAACGAGGAATTGACCTCTGGTGTGGAACACAGGTTTCCCATGTTGGTAATGACCAGGTCTAGGATATTGCTGCCCCTGGTGGGGGTGTGAATAAGTTGATTCAAGGCGTTGGAATTTTTGAATTCTAGAAATCGTTGAGCAAAAGAGTTGGTACATGAGTAGTTTTCCCAGTTAATGGTGGGATAGTTGAAATCGCCCATTATTAGGGTGTTGGGTTGTACCCTAATACTTTCCAGTGTATCAAGAAATGAGGAGTGTGAATCCTGGGGCATGGTGGGGGGTCTGTAGCAAGCTACAATTTGGATTGCGGTCTTGCCCATAGTTAGTTGCACTTGGATAATCTCGGATGCATTATGCTGTGCAACTAGCCTGGAGGTGTGGATATCCTTAATGAATATGGACATGCCTCCGCCTTTAGTGCTTCTTTCTGGGTTAGGTGGCCGAAAGGTGTGGTATGAATTGAAGCCTGGTAATGCAGGGGTGCTCTCTGGAGCTTTAAACCAAGTCTCTGTCACTGCACAGATGTTAATGTTCTCCATTTTAAGGAGTGCCTCGAGTGAGTGCATTTTGAGGTTTAGACTTCTAGCATTGAGTAGCATTACCCTCAGATTTTGCTTGCTTGCACCTGTTACGGTGGTGAATTTGTCATTTGGACCTTGCCTAAAAAAGGCACTATAGGGGTGGCAAGAGCCTTAGCCAGTATCCGGAATCCTAAGGGCGACAGGTGCAGGCCATCTCTGGCAAAGCATTGTGGACTGTCGATCATGTCGTCCCAGGCAGACAAATACTGGATCCCCTTAGAATGACACCAGAAGCTTAGCCAATTGTTGACGTCAATCATTTTGTCCTTGTACTGTGGTATCATTCTGGGTGATGGCAGGATGCTACTCAGGGTTAGGGTCATACCTGCCTGGGATACAAGATCGGATGGCTCCTCCATGTCTCTTTTCATGTAGTCCATGGAGGTACGTCTCAGGTCATTCACACCAACATGGACAATGACAGTGTCATATTTGTACTTATTGTGGAGTTACCTGAGTGCATGCGTTATGTGGTGGATCCTGGCACCTGACAGGCAGCTGACAGTAACTTTCTCCTTGTTTAGTCTAGTGAGTGGAACATCAGTGTGCCTGACTATAGAGTCACCTATGACTAGAGTGTTGGGTACGCTGTTATGCCTTATGGGCTGTGGTTGAGTGGCACACTGAGTTTGTGGGCTATGTGTCATTTGGGTTGTGTTGGGGGGTGGAGTTTGCTTGCATTTATGCTTTGGATGTCCCTGATGCTTGGGCAGGTTTTTATTGAGAGCCTCCATGAATGTAGGTGTGTATGTTGTGTTTCTATGTGTTTGTTTTGGTGGTGTAGGTTTTGAGGGACTATGTGATGAGTGTGGTGTGGTGCAAGTGTTTACCTTCTCCTCTTGACTGTCTAGTTCAGTCTTGGGTGAAGAGTGCTTTGCTTCCAGTTTGGCTATATAAGTGCATCTCTCACAGGTTGTAGTGTTGGGTGGTAGGAGGAGAGGGTTGTCTGTGTACATGAGGCAAATGCTGCATTGCCCCAAGATGCCCAGATTCATCAGGTAGACAGGAGAAATCACTGGGAGCTGACCCTTAGACATGCCTGGATAAGTGCTTATTTATTAAGTACTAAAAACTTCTTTCCACTAGACAAGTGATTCATACTAAAACCAATGTAACATTTTTTTGTCTACATTATTCAGTAATCCCAGATGCTTAATTTCAAAAGTTGCTGCCAACTGCAGAAGCAGCTGACTTAAGCCTGGCACAATTGAAATGACAGGTAATTTCATCCAGATATGGTTTAAAATGTACTTACCAAATATCACCTTGGATGTCCAATCTGAAAACTTCATCTCCAGTCCAGGCACTGTTGAGACAAAAGTTCACAGGAATTTATTTTAGGCCAATCTTGTTTTCCTTGTTTGTAAATTATATAATGACATCTACACCCTTTCATCCAAAGTCATTTACACAGACAATGCTATAAGTTCTAGTCTGGCTCTCTTAGAAGCTGTGAAACAACTTCAGGATAGTTTTTAACTTAGTCTGTCAATGAATCTTAAGTGACACAGACACACACACACACACACACACACACACACACACACACACACACACACACACACACACACACACACACACTCACACAAACACAGATAAATACATAAGCAAAACTGAAGATTATTGAAACTGTCTTAATGCTTTTTGGAACAAAGCAAAACGGGATGTGTATAGCACAAACTACCAATCTCAAATGACAGCATGAGTAATCTGGTCCAACAATACAAGTATGATTTGTGCCCCTATTGTCTGTCAACAATGACAGCCTGTCTTGGTCAAGTGGGCATGGCCCAACAAAGAGGGGTCATCATTTAGGTTTCCATTAGAAGTTTTTTTTGTGTGTACTTGCAGTCCTAACACCACTGTGCACACCCAATAACCCACCCAGGGTTTGTCATGTAATGTGTGTCAGCAAGAGCATGTCACTGACTTCTTCAAGTGACACATCCCATAGGATAGCCATGTTCCCCTTGAAGCCAGTGCTACTGTGAGGCCTCCAATTTTCAGTGGACATTCAACGAAGGGAACATGCACAACAGGCATAGACTGACACACCCTGCCCCTGAGAAGGGTATACTGTGGACATACCCTCCTCCTGAGAAGGAAGAGTGAACATGCAAAACTGCATCATTCCACCCTTCCCCCACACCTGCTATACCAGGCACCTGTGCCACTAATCAAACTCTGGTCACCTGGATCACAGTCAGGGCTTCATCCCTCTACACCAGTGGAGCTAATTCAGCATTATAAATAATTAGGCATTCACATGGACATAAATTAAATTTTTTAAAACTGCAGTGAAATTATGATTGACTAATTCTCTAAACAAAATAAGAAAACTTCTAAGACCCTTTGAGATTTCACCGTTTCCCTGTCTTTCTGCTTTTCCTGGTTAGGGGTCACCACAGCGGAACTCCGGTCCACTAATGATTGGCAGTAGATTTTTACGTGCTGGCTTGCCAGGCCTAATGCACAACCTTCAACGAAGGAATGCCCATTCACACATGTCGACACACAGAAGACGCTCTAACTGAGAATCAAACGTGCAGCGTCTAACTGTGAGGCGACAATGCTACTGCAGCACCACCACCGCATTACCGTTTGAGATTTTTAATTTTCTAAACTGTTGCTATTCAAGCTCCAATCACCTTACTCCCCAGTCTTGTAGTGTGTGATAATGGATGTACTTATAATATGGTTAGAATATGCCCTGCATATAATCTCCAGTCACAACACTAAATTAATTCAAACAGCTATTAACTATATTTATCATTTCTTTAAACTATCTCCAAAGCATGAACATCACTGCACTTCCCTTCTCAGAGCAAACTGTCTTCTCTTCCCACTCTTGACTTTTTTTCACACCCTCACCTTCAGAACATTGCAAAAGAGTAACTGTTCTACACATTAACACACTGTAATATAAAATCATCATTGTTACAATGTAGACAACTCATTCATTTTACTAGAGTCATTGTTTGGCTTGGTTACAGGAGAAAAATGTTTCAGTAAATCTATATCAGCTGACAGGAAATACTTTGCTTCCGATACACATATTTCCAGGCATAAATCTTTACACTGTAACATGGATAGCTAACTGTTTGTCTGACAGAACCCATGTGGTTCCACTTCTGAAAACAAATCAAAACAAAATAACAGTGGTGTACCACAGGCCTCATTTGTGGACCCTCTCCTGTTTGGCATGTATTTCTCATATCTTCAGGCCAGCATTTCTAGCCTATTGCTAACTACATCTGCTGATGACTGTAAATTGTAAATTGTACATTGTTATTCAGTCTTCAAGTTACTCACAATTTCCCCAACGTGTCTTAGACCATATTATCAATTGATGAAAGGGCAATGGCCTGAAATTAAATGTCAAACAATATAACACAGCTCATTTTGGTAAACAAAACAGTTCCACTAACAGTATGGGAGATGCACTCCTCTAAACAGACACTGTTGTAAGGGATCTGGATACTCTTGTAGGTTTGTAGATAGGTGGGTAAGTACTAGGCTAGCTGCCCTTGTGGATTACTGTAATTCTAACTAATTTCCTTTTCTGAGAATCAAACCTTGTACCTTGTGTATGTGAGAGTAACATCTTAACCATTATACCAACCCCTGACCTCCCTACCAGCCCCACCCCATAAAATTGTTGTCTTGCTTTTGGATAACCATGGCAGGAACAGTTTTACTTCACTATAAAAATATACAAGATGTTTATAGATTGATTTAATTTATCTGTTCACCACCTGACATCTGTTTAATTTTCACACAAGCTTGTCTATGTTGGATGACCTTCACATTCAATATTTTCTCTTCTACATTTCTTACTAGATGCTTTTGATCACTTCTTCATGAGTTTTCATCATCTGAAGAACTGTTTGAGAGACCTCAGACAGTCATAACTGAAAAGATCAGTAGCCTCAAAAATATTTGTTAATAGGAGAGAATGGCATCCCTTTTCTCTATACTTAGTCTCTGACAGATTGCTAATTGGAGATCTATGTCTAGTCTTTCGTGCCTTGAAAGATGCAATCCTATTTTATCTCCTATCCTTTCACAGAACTAACGGTACATTACCTACCCAGTTAAAGGAACTGAACCTTCATCAGAGGCTAAATAAGACAGATTGGCATGACAGATTCACATCCCAGCCTAACCCTTTCCTCTGGAGCAAACTTCCTCTACATGTCAAGCAGAGTAGAATTCTTACCATCTTTAAAGTATACCTAGATAATTGGATTGTCAATCTCCAATTCTCTCCCAGTCTATCTTTTTATGTTTTCCTAGAGGCTACAGGGAAATTTTGAATAGAAGACTTGGGAAGACTTGGAATGCTCTGTAGGCTGATTGCCTAGTACTTATGTATTGACCTATGAACCTATATTCATTGAAAGAATATAATGATTGCCTCCTGTAAGGACATGCAGCTGTAAATACTTCACTGATAACGGTTATTCCCCTGCCTCTTAGCACTCTCACTCCCCTTCTAATAATTACTATTCAAATGTTCTGCAAAGTTAGCTTAAACTACTATAGACACAAAGAAACTATATGTGTATGTCACATTTTACCTGCTGCAAAAAAGTATATTCACTGTTATTGTACTGATTGATCCAGTATAGCTATGCAAATAATTCTGTGTTCTCTGGTGCAAATATGTAGCTACATAACAAGTTTTCCATTTTCTTAACAACTGTAATGCCTAATATAGGAGACACATATAAATACTTCCCTAACCATACTTGTCTAAATGTCTGTATGGTATCTTCCTGCAGTTTTTAACTCTTCTTATCTATTATTAGCAATCCTGTGTATTTAGAGGTTTACAGATGGTTTCTCTCTACATTAAGTAAAGCATTAAATTGTACTGCTTGATCACCCTTTAGCAGTAATAAAATGTGAAGTATACAAATGTAACTACACAGAATCACACTGTTCTGCCATACTGTATCATCTGTTTACTTCCGTTATAAATTAATCCATAAAGATATCTGTCTGGTCAAGCTCTTATCTATATATCCATCTAACTGTTTCTCTAGCTATCTAATATACCATCTGCAACAATGATAGATTCTTACAACAATTTTCATTCCTAAAGATACTAACAATAAAAAAAAATATTATATGACTATATAGCTATTTCTGGTATTCCTAAGCTGGTTTTCTGTTAATAATTTGCATATCAATAGCTGCTCACTGAAGAATCACTTGTATAGAAATCTCTTGTCTTGTGTCTGTCATACTGAAGCATGCAGACATACAAACACATTTATATTTTTGCACGTGTGATTAGCATTTTAGATCTAGTCTCAGATTTTCTTTGGCATGTATGCATGTACATATATATAAGCAAACATATATATGTAGATAAAAAAACACACGGTTTAATCTTGCATTATTTTGTGTTATACTATATGTGACGCATGACAACAGTGATAAGTTTTCTTCATCTTAGCAGTGCTTTGCATGTAATGAAACAGACCATTTCTGTGTTAGTATTAAATGCTGCAGTGCAGATACATTTAAGCTGCAGTTCAGGGCTGACTTTGTAACTAAAGTCAGAGTCCTCCCTTCAAGGCAGTGATGACAGCTTAACTGTCATATTCAGGATGCTTGTACTAGGACCTCATCCCTGAAGCAGAGGATTAATTCCCTAAGGGTAGGTATATATGATGTTTGTTACAGCACAGCATGGTGTGGCTAACAGAAATTCCAAGCATTATTAGAGTAAAAATGAAAGACTTCAAGGAAGAATTATGCTTTGTATGGAAAAGTGTATTTCATAAAACATGCTATTCAAAGAATACACAATTGCTTACTTGTCTTGAAATTCTTTAAAGAGTCATTTTTTCCTTATCTACTTAGTAGCATCTGTCTGGTAAAATGTCAGATTATCTAAAAACTTCTGTCTTGTCTTATCTTGTACTTGTAAAGCAATTTTTTTTTTAATCATGAAATGTCTTAGATGTCGAAGTTGCTGTATTTTTCAAACTGATATTTTATTACTGCATTTGATAATGTCATCCCTGTGGGGAAAATGAACGAATATTCAAACAGTAGAAGCTTATACTTTAATCCAGTCTTTCTAAGGCTACCTATTCCTCTTTATTACAGTGAGTGACGGAGATAGAGATTGCCACCTTCATGGCTGCAGCATGATTAATGAAGCCTGGAGCTGCAGGGTTATTAAACTATTAATTGTTCATTCTCCAAGCCTTACAATTAAATTCTTACTCTGTTTTATTAGACAGTGTAGTGGTTCTGTATTATGTCTGTACCAAAATATTATGGTAGTCTCTTATCAGAAAGCAGAAAACTATCAGAATGATAACCATCACTGAGATCTATGTGGCCTTATCTCTGGTGGTGGGTGCGCAGGTTACCCACCCTCGGAATAATTCACTGGTGTCAAAGCTAGATGTTTTCTCTCAACTGGTTACTTAGTTGCTAACTGATACTGCAGAAATGACAGCCTTGCCAGTGCTAATAAGTCTAATATTGAGGCATAGGTGTCTAAAATGTATGTCTTGGAATCTGCTGCCATCATGCATGCTTCAAAACTGTTACAAATACAAATGCCAGTGGCAGGCATTCACTCTTTATTCAAGGCCCTTTGTAAAAAAACTAGATGATCTTGAAAACAGGCAATGAGAAAATAATTAAGATTTAATTGGCCCGAGATAAGAGTCTGCATACAGAATGCTACAATATACTTAGGGAAGCACTTGGCCTCTGCATTGCAACTGCCCTCATCCATAACCAATTAAAGGGCATATTCCACTTATAAGGCATCTCTGGTCTAAATTCATCTTGTAAGACTTATTTTTCTGAAATTCATAGACTATGATGACAGCATATGCATACCTAATAAAGTTTAAAAACATAGAACCTTCTGAATGATGAAAGGTGTGCTTACAGTTTTTTCAGGACATTTATTCCAATGTCATGTATAAGAAATGGCATTTGCTAGTCTTGAGCGGCTATCCTATACAAGTAGGCTGCCAGTAATCCTCAGAGTTCTAGCCCACCCAACAATATATGGAATAATGTCAGCCACACTTCTGAATCCCCTGAAGCTGTACATAACTTCAGCAAAGAATCTATTAAATGAAACAGCGTTACTGTTGGCCAGTGATAGCACATATAATAGTATCAATGAAGGTCTAGTTACTGAGACAATGAACCACAGCCTAATTTTGGAGAAATTACAGAGACTCAATTTTGGGGAAAATACTATACTTTGAATCCAAAATTACTAGAAGGATAAGTTCTTTCAAATCTAGAGAAATAATATGCCATCTGAAATGGGTACAGTTAATACTGGAGAAACTTATGGCTCAGTACTAGGTTCCCTCTTGTTCGCTTTATTTCTCAGTAGTATTACTGAAGACATATCTTACCACAAACTAGTTGTGTTTACAGAAAATATTTTATTTTATTTTATTTTACATTTGTTTACCAGGATAGTATATTTATCACAACTGACCATTTGCAGGTACTGTCTAGGCATATGAGAATAGACATAACAAATATGAGAAAACATATTTTACAATTTTACATGGTAATATTTCAGGTTTATATCATGGAAGAAATGCTGTGTGGTAATGAGAAACAGGGTGGGAGAAGTTGAAGATAAGAGGTATTAGTAGTTGAAAGTGAGAAAGGCTGGAGACTGAGAGGCCTTTATGTCATGTGGCAGGTTGTGTGGCAAGTATTGTATATGTTAAATTGGTAAACATTAGAAATCTTGGGACCCTGCTAGAGCAAGTCTCAAAATAAGGAGACTGAATGGCCAAAAGAACAGACTTACTTATACTAAGTCCGAGATAGCATTTCTCAGAATATTCCCCTTGTCCCCCACATGGGGGGAGTATAAGAGAGAGTTTACCCCCATGCCAGAAGAATTTTAAAGGAAACGAACAATTTATGAGATTCGCTCTTCTCATGTGTTTTCGTTTTTTTTTTTTTTTTATTGGTACTCCGCATTTTGATTGGCAACTTTTCAATAGGGAGCCATTAAATTAAACACAGTTTTGTCTCTCTGAAATGGCATGAAATCTACATAGCATAACTTCATTTTAGCCTCCAATTTACAGTATGCAGCAGTGATTAAATAAAGGTTACACTGAGTTCATTTTCCATGGTCAGGCAGAAAGCAGTATGCACAGTTGTTTCGCAGGTTTCTCATGTCAGATACTTGTGTGTCAGGCTAACCTAGAAAGAAGGACTATGGGGAATCAAAGTTTTTTCATATAAGTATCTGGTTAGGGAAGATATGACTTGCTATGATTTACTGTCTCTACCAGGTTAGAAAAAGTAGCTATTTCTCACAGAGAAAGAGTATAAGAATACTTTCCAACTAATTGTTATTCTGAAAGCTTGAGGTTTGAATCCAGCAGTTAAAAAGTACAGCGTTTGACATTTTGAGCCACGTCATTGAATTTTACAGTATGATTTGTTGTCATGTGAGGAAGGGGGATTGTAGTTTCTTTAGGTGGGAGGTGAAGGATTCCCAGATTTTAAAAACAAGGATAGAGAAAAAGTGTTTGGTGCAATGTAGCCTGGTTTGTGTGTGTGCTGGAGTTATGAGTTGTTTGTAATAAGTTTCTAATGTAGCGTGAGCATGTGTGTGTGTGTGTGTGTGTGTGTGTGTGTGTGTGTGTGTGTGTGTGTGTGTGTGTGTGTGTGTGTGTATACATGCGTGTGTGTGCGTGTGGGCATGTGTGTATATGTGTGCATGTATATGTGTGTGTGTGTGTGTGTGTGTGTGTGTGTGTGTGTGTGTGTGTTTGGTTTAAAGTTTGATAGCTGCTTGTGGGAATGGGTTAGGCTGGAGAAAATTAAAGATAAGAAAACCTAGTAGTAGATCTACTCTGTGCTGCTCTAGGTGCCATTTGGCTTTTTTGAGGGTGAAACAGTACTGTTCATGAGAGGGTGAGTTAGCAGTAAAGCAACAAATTTTGTTTTTGATAGTCTGTATTGTTGAAGAGTTTTTCTTAGAAACTATGACTATTCTGGGTTGCCCATATTTGAGTTAGGCCAGAAGGATCCTTTTGCCTATAGCAGCCCTAGTGGCTTGGATATTTAAGGTGAAATTTTCCTAGCCTAGAAGGGAAGTTAGTTAACTTGTATCATTGATTTCTCAACATGGCTATGGAATGCTAGTGACTGGTCCAGCCACAAACCAAGGAATTTGAAGGAGTTGCTTGTTTCTATTGGTGTGCCAGAATGACTACTGAGTTGTTTGACTTTTAAGTTTTTGAATGGTGCCACATAGCATGCTTTTTGTTTCTGAAGAGTTAAGCATTAGTGTGTGGTTAATTTTGCAGCTGTTGTTCAATTGCAGAGTGGTTGCAATTGGACCTAAAGATTGAGAGGATGAGTTGTGTAGCAATAAGGGCATGAGGTAGTTTATTAATGACAACAGAGAAGAGGAGCTCGGATATAACCTTGATACACTCCTATTTTAAGAGGTGTGGGATGAGAATGGGAGCAGACGTTTGAATGATCTCTTGACAAGAAGTCTTGAAGCAGGTGATGGATGTGTTACACATACCAATGTTTTGAAGAGAAAACTGGAATAGTTCATGGTTGATCAGGTTAGAGACTTTTGTAAGGTAAACAGATACTGGCCTTGTCAACTTACCTTTGTCCATGTTGAGTAGAATGTTTTCAGTTAGGCAGCAAAGTACCATCATTGTTCTATAACCTGTCTAGAATCCATGTTGTTGTAGGGTAAGTAAATGACATTGCTGAATGTTGCTTCAGAGCCGGATACAAATGATTCTAGCATCTTGTAAGGAGAGAGTAGAATAGAAATAGGACAAAATTGCATGTACCAAGGCTTAGATTGTTTGGGTGGGTGGGGGTAATGAGTGCTGTTCCTGGCATTATATTTTGTGTCAGGCAAAGGTTAAAGATGTGATGAAGAGGCTGGGTTACAAATTCCCTACAGTGCTACATAAACCAGGGGAAAATGTAGTCAGAGCCAAGGAGAGGGATCTGTAGACATATATTCAAGTAGGTTACTGAATTTTATGTGATATGTGTTTGAAGTAGAAGGAGGTGTGAAGGGAGGGGACTGTGGAAGAGATGAGTGGGCAGTTGATATGTCGTTAGTTTTGGAATGGTGACTAAATTCTCTGTCAAACTCAGAACAGGTTTGGGGTCCTTGATATACTACTATTACCTGCCAACAAAAAACAAAATTCCCCACAAAAGCAGCACAGACTTAATTTACAGACCTGTGCAACTAGATCCATACAAACAAACTCCAAATTAACAGTACAAAGATAAATATTATGCTGTTTGCAACAACAAAGTACTAGCATTCGTTAATGACTTAAAAATAAAAGACTAAAATGGAAACAATATCTGAAATGTAACACATCAGAAGTTGTTTGTCTTTCAGCTTTTCCTGGTTAGGGGTCACCACAGCAGAACTCCGGTCTGCTAATGACTGGCAGTAGATTTTCACAAACGCCGAGGTGCCAGCTTGACGTTCAACCTTCATCGAAGGCACGCCCATTTACGCATGTCTTTTGAATGCCCACCCAACTGCGGGGAGGGCATGCAGACTCCACACAGAAGGCACTCCCTGCACTCCAGCCAAGAATTGAATGGGAGAACCTCTTGCTGTGAGGCAGCAATGCTACCGCTGCACCACTGTAACACATCAGAAGTACCTTGGTATAATAATGGATCTCTCACTAAGCTTCAATACTCATACAGACAACATTACCTCCAAGGTCCTGTCACAATCAAAATATCGTTATAGACTCTCACATTTGCTTTCCTCAGCAGGAAGAATGGCTTTAGCTAAAAGTGTGCTAATTCCTACATGGCAATGTGCCTTTCCTTTGCTGAATGCTTCTTTTTGCCAAAATGGATTCTTCCTTAACACACAACTGCTGATTCAAATTCTGGGAGTTCTTTAAACTAAACAAAGTTTTCTTAGGTAAATTTTCATGCAACACACCCATGTTACTTAACACATACCAATGTTTTGCTTTAATATCTTAAAATGAATTAGTATGTTTGTGCTGAAGTATAAAGGGATTAATTGGCCAAAAGTTTTACTTACGGAGTAGTTATGGATATTTCCATAGGTAGGCATTTTCAGTATCCTAAGGCCTCTAGGTATAATGTTATGCTGGATATACATAACAAAGCTGCATAGTTGCCATTGTAATTTCTTGTATCACTGTAATTTCCATTCCTGTCTTGAATTAACCCAATGCATTCAGATCGGCATAGTTTTCAGCCATTGCATTTGATCTTGTAGCTTCAATTAATAGGGGGTCATCACCTCACTTTAGATGGAGGATGTTTTGAATAAAACTTAAGCTTAACTTTTTGGTTTTGTAAGTGGAAATGATCAATAATTTTAGAAAGGGGAATATTTTGAATAAAACAAAATAATGGAATATAATATTGTGAGCTGATTATGCCTCTGGTATGAACGGACCTGTTAGCATAAAATGTGTTGCTAAATAAAGATCATTAAAGCACTTGTCATGTTTTAACCAATGACATTCAGTTCTAAAATCATGCAATTATTTTACTATCATAGCATGAAGAGTAGTGAATACATGGTGGACTGGATATAAGAGAAAAGACTCACTACTAATAATTTAATGTCTTTAAGATTAGCGCAGAATAGGACTGCTAATTAAACATCTATAAGAAACTGAAGACGAGAAGTCAGGAGATGCCCGGCAAAGAATCTCTTAAAGTTCATGACAGTTCACTCCTGTGCTTATCACAAAATACTATAATCATAAAACAAAAAGATGAGTCCAAATCAAATACAGAAAATCATTCTGGACTGCTGCAAGTCTAATAGAAGTTTCAAGTTAGGAAGTATTAGCGGGTCTATATCACATTATCGCACAGCGAAAAAATCGAACATCAGATGGTCGGCACCATATGCAAGCATATCAACAGAGATCTCCATTACAATGAAGAATGGGAATATTTCACTTTTCTGCACTGTAGTGCAATCTTGGGGTTGTTATATTTAAGTAGTGGGGAAAGACGTTCAGGAGTTCATTTTTGTGGGGTTTTTTTGTTTTTTATTATGTTTTCGAACATTTACGAGTTCGCTCATATGGTGGTGACCATGTGATATTTGAACTTGTAAATGTTCGATAAAAAGAAGTTATGTACTCACCATAACGTTCCATCTGAGTAGGTAACTTCATTTGTCAGCAACCTGTGGGTATCGGATCCGACCTGGATCCGAGCCTGCAGCTTTCCACGCTAGAGATCTGAGCTCCAAGCTCCTCCCCTTACCCATAATGCCCTGCCGCCTCCTTCCAATCCCCAGATCACATTTGCCCATCTACATAATCTCACCATGACAAAGCAACAACCTGGAGAATCCTAACCTAAGGATTAACAAATGACCTGGATAAACCATCTTAGTGATCAGGAAACCAAAGAACCAGGTTAGAGGGAAGGAGGGAGGGTCAGTTGATGACAAATGAAGTTACCTACTCAGATGGAACATTATGGTGAGTACATAAATTCTTTATCTGAAGTAGGAAGCTTTATTTTATCATCAACCTGTGGGACAGAGTCCCCAGCTACCAAAAAACTTGGGAGGTCCTCAAGGAAGGATATTCCGGAGCACTGCAGAGCCAAAAGCCGCCCTTCCTCTAGACACTAAATCCAGTTTATAGTGAGAGATAAAGGTATGAGAGGATGCCCAAGTAGCTGCAGAACAAATGTCTTCCAAGGGAATTCTTGACCAGAATGCAGCTGATGTAGCTATAGAATGGGTAGAGTGAGAGTGAACCCCAGTAGGTTCTGGCAGGCCAGATAGTTTATATATGAACAAAATGCAATTTGAAATCCATCTGGCCAGAGTCACCTTCGATACAGGCTTACCCAAAAAGGGTTTAGTAAAAGAGACAAATAGCTGATCAGACTTGCGGAAGGCCGCTGTTCTGTGTAAATAAAACCGTAACTGCCTATGAACATCTAACAAATTAAGTTTGTACTCCCCTTTGTTTTGATAGTTAGGGAAGAAAACTGGGAGATTAATGGACTGACTGATGTTCATCTCGAAGGCCACTTTAGGTAGGAAAGATGGGTTAATCCTGAGAGAGACCCTGT
Source organism: Protopterus annectens (assembly GCF_019279795.1). Taxonomy (NCBI): domain Eukaryota; kingdom Metazoa; phylum Chordata; order Ceratodontiformes; family Protopteridae; genus Protopterus; species Protopterus annectens. Next base: position 447,889,231 of record NC_056734.1, on the reverse strand, counting down.
CATGGAAAACCATAATACAGAGAGGTTGAAGCTCCAACAGTCTTTTAGCTGAGGTAATGGCTACCAAAAGGGCAGTTTTCCAGAACAAGAATTTCAAATCAACAGAGGCTGCAGATTCTAAAGGAGGTCCAGTTAGAGCTTGAAGGACCAAGGTTAGATCCCAAGGTGGGACGGGGTTCCTAACAGGGGCTCTCAAGAGAAACATACCTTTCAGAAAGGCCTTACAAATCTTGGTGGAAGCAAGGGGACTGAGATTATCTCCAATGTGAAAATGCGAGATGGCAGCCATTTGAACCTTTACAGTTGAGAAACTGGCCCCTTGCTGAAAAATATGTGATAGAAAATCGAGCACTGCTGGGATGGGAGCAGAGAAAGGGTCCAATTTCCTATGATATTCCCAAATAGAAAACTGCTTCCATTTACTATTGTAAACCTTCCTGGTAGACGGGTTATGCGCCCCTACCAGGATAGATCTAACTGCAGATCAGATACCAGGAGTCCTAGCAACTAATGGAACTGGATCAAACACGCTGAGAGCTTGAGATCGACCAGGTTCAGGGACTTCAATCCTGAAGGATGAGATATTAGATCCGGGATGGGATCCAAGATCCAGAGAGGAGCTATAAGATGAGACCACAGGCACGGGAACCAGGTTTGACAAGGCCAGAATGGGGCTATGAGGATAATCTTGTTCCCCAACCGACGAGCTTTCTGTAAGAATTTTGTTATCAATGGAAGAGAAGGATAAGCATACAGATGACCAGGTGGCCAAGCATGAACTAGAGCATCTCTGGGGCTCTCCCCTGGAGGGGGAATTAGAGCAAAAAACTTGCTGCACTTTGCATTGGAAGGAGACGCGAAGAGATCGCAGCAAGGCTGACCCCACTTGTGGAAGATCTGTTTCACTACTAAGGGATTCAGAGACCACTCATAAGGCAAGAGGATGGTTAAACTCAGTTTGTCTGCTAGGATGTTGGACTGACCCGGAATGTGTATTGCTAACAGAAAATGGTTGGTGGATATTGCCCAATCCCAAACTCTCATGGCTTCTCGACAAAGAGGGTAAGACCTGGTCCCCCCTGTTTGTTGATGTACCAGACCACCGACATGTTGTCTGACTGAATCGCAATAGTCCCTGGAGGGAGAAAGGCATGAAGGGTGTTCAACGCTAGAAGCACCACTCCCATCTCCAGAACATTGATATGCAGAATGGTCTCTGTCTGAGTCCACGTACCTTGAACAGTTCTGCCCTCGTAATACCCCCCCACCCAAGGCGAGAAGCATCTGTGGTCACCGTGGCTTGGGGTTGCTGACCACCCCCCTTTCAGGCAAAGCATTTCCATAATGTCTCCAAAGGAGACGTCAACAGGGGGTGACCTGGGGGAACCTTCCCCTTCTTCCAAATCGGTGTCCTCGGTGAGGGACTCAGGGGAGTCCAAGTGCCTCCTCTTACACTTACGTTTGTGAGGGACCTCCTTGGTGGGACTGTCCCAGGAGGGCTCACTAACAGGGCCATGTTCCGCCAGTGGAACGGGATGGGGCATCAACGCAGGCTGTCCCTTCCCTGGGACTGGATGATGGAAGACAAGTCCAGCTGCAAGGAAGTGGGGGCTGGATCCAAAGAAAGAGTAGGGGGTCTCGAACCTCTCGAGAGAACACTCTCCACCACATCGAAAGCCGAGGGTGAACCAATTTCTCTGGGCTCTGTGGTTAACACCCTCGGATCCTGCGTGGGGATCGGCATTGGAGGCGAAGCGGTCGGACCTGAGAGGGAAGTGTGCTCCGAACGAAATGGAACCAAAGACACACTGGCTCCCCAGATCCGACGCATGGCTCACGGCTCTGAGAGCTCAGATCCAAAAGGGGATCCGACAAACTTGAAGGCATGGTCGGCGTCGAGGTAACTATACCTGTCGGCGCAGACACCCCGGTCCCGGTACTCCTCGGATCCAATGGCTCCAAACCCAATAATGGATCAGAGAAGGAGCTATTGGGGCAAAAAGTGGGGCTGAACTCCCCCTGGAGGGGGGGAGGCAGCAGCACTCCCATCTGCATCTGGGTTGGGAGAAAATGACACATCATCCGGTCCATATCAGTGTTGGAGAGACTGCGAGTCGACCTAGAAGAGGCCGCTGAAGCTGGCCGGGAGGGCCGCCGCTATGACCTAGAAGATGGTCGCGCCTCCTCCTCCGGCTCTGGTGAGAAGCGTGGAGAATGGAGCCGAGGGGAGAAAGGTCCAAAAATCTTCTGAGGTGAGGAGAGCAGCTTGGTAGGTGGGGCCGAGGGGGCAGAGTCGGCCCGCCGCTTGTGGCTCCTATACCTATCTTTCTCCCTCTCTCTCTCTCTTTCTCCCTTTCTCTCTCTCTCTCCTCTCCTTCTTCTCCTTCCTAGAGTCTCTCTCTCCCTGAGATGAAATGGGAGGTTGATTCCCAACCAGGGGAGAAGGAACAACAGGCTGAACAGCTGCAGCCATGGCTGTAGCCACTGAGGGAGAGGAGGAGGAAGCCAACTCTGAGGGTAGAAGACCCGCCAGAATCAGCTTATTCCTCCTATCCCACAGGGCCCGGGGATTAAAAGCTGCACACATTTGGCATCCCGAAGACAAGTGTGATACCCCCAGGCAGAGGATGCACTGAGTGTGGCCATCCACTAGGGAAAGCTTATGACCACACTCAGTGCACTTAGAGAAAATGGCCTTAGAGGCCTCGGACATTATCCCAAAAGAAAACACACGCGCACCTCACACAAACACCTAAGAGGAAAAAAGGGGGGAGTACTAGGCTTTGAACTAAGAGGAATGGTAAAGGGGTTTAAACTAAGGAGTTAACTGTTCACACACACAAAAACTAATAAGATTTTTATAAACTTTCCTACTTACAGATCGCCTAAAGCTAGGAGCTCGAGAAACCTGTGCTTGACAAAGCCGCGGCAAACAAGATCTGGGGATTGGAAGGAGGTGGCAGGGCATTATGGGTAAGGGGAGGAGCTTGGAGCTCAGATCTCTAGCTTGGAAAGCTGCCGGCTCGGATCCAGGTTGGATCCAATACCCACAGGTTGATGATCAAATGAAGTTTCCTACTTCAGATCGTAATATAAACGCGTTAACAATACTTCATACAGGAACATAATTGATCAGTATTTATAAGGAAGTATTGCTAAAGTCATATACAACATACTGTCTATATTAAAGAGTTCTGAGGACCATGGAAGGAGAAGATGTATTCCTACAGGACAGCAGAACATTCAGAATACAGGTCAGGGTCGTGAGTTTTATCCTTGTTTCTATTTGGCAATTGATTTCTTCTCCAAATGACAGCCGCGGAACATGGCTTGCATTTTAAATTTTTAGATTTCCTGCTTCTGCCTCAGAACACATGCTTTCTCTGGGTCAGTATCCACATTCAGAATTTCAATTACCCCAGTATCCATTGCTTGTTTCAGTACATCATATCAATTAGATGTGGAAATCTGACACTGTACATGTGTATTACTAGTTTTCTCTGAAGTATTGGCAGGTTAGTAACTGCTTAGAAAATATTGCTCATTACAGTTTGGATGGCAGGGAAGTCTTTTGAGCATGCTTTCTGAACAGTAATAAGCTTGCCCAGCCCACTTATTTACCTTTACTACTGGAAGAGGTTCAGAGCCATTGCTCTGATATGTACTTTGATGATCAGGTGTGGGCTGGCATGTGACTATGCGGGGGGACAACTTTTATTTATTTATTTAGTTGTCTGTTTATTTATTTATTTGTCAATTGGATAACTGGCTAAGTGAGTTGGTCTGCTGACCCTTTTCAGTCGATACTGGTACAACTGTACAAAAAGGAAAATAAATGCATATAATGTGATTCAAATTAGAAAAAAAGTAGAGAACAACTACCACAATGCACACAGATGAAGGTATTATCCATAGACAATAAGTAACAATAATTGCATATATATATATATATATATATATATATGTATATATATATATATATATATATGTATATATATATATATATATATATATATATATATATATATATATATATATATATATATAGCAAGTATATTAGTTTATATAGTATTTCTAAAGATTTACTCTGACAGAACATCCTTATTTAGAACACTTATGAGATAAATAGAAAATAGTACAGGTTTGCATCTACTGAAGTAATTGCAAACATTTTCCCAGTGTCTTGGAAGGCGATACAATTAAATGTATTTTACAATTAAAATTTAAGATCCTTTTTGAACACTGCTAACGAGTTGGAATTTTTTTATCTCAGTAGGTAGTTAGTTTCATGTTGCATTCCTAATCTGGAGAAGTCTTTTTCAGCTGCTAGTTTGAATTTGGGTATGACTACTATGAATGTGTTTTCTTGGCTGCTTCTAAAGGGGAGGACTTTATTCCCTTAGCTGTAGTTTTCTTTTAAGCTGGAACAGTAGTCGCATGTTAAAACTTTAAACATCTTGGTGCTTAATAGGTAGGTAGCTCTATTTGTAATGGGTAATCAGTGTGCCTTGTTGTAGAGGATGCAGTAGTGTCAGTTCATATCTAAATGTTTTATTCTCTGTTTTTTGAATTCTTTAAGAATTGTGTGTAGAGTGGGGTGTTATAAGAATCAGGGCATACTAAGGCTTTGGAATCTGGCCTCTGGAGCAAGCCTATGTATAAATAAGTTGACACCAAAGTAAGACACACTGAGAGTAAGTCTTTCAGAATCAGGGCAGCTTACACCGCAGTTAGCCACTTACAACTACAGTGACTCTTTTGGAATCTCGGACAATTTATGTTATCAGGTCTATTCAGGGCAGAAGCATAATCATCCCACAATAAGCAAAACCATTTATAGTCCATTCTTCCTGTTTTATTCAAAATATCCCCGAGATTATTGAATGTTTTCATTTAGAAAACTAAAAATTTAAACCTGTGTTGTGTATCCTCTGTCTGTATGTGTTTACAGAAAACATTTGTTTCAACCTCTCTCTGCATCACAGATAAATGTCATGTAGCCTTTCTTTTAATTTGTGATTTCCTTTATCTACATAAATTGAAGAGCATTTCTCATAAACAGCTAGACAGACAATATTAAGTGAATCACAGATGGCTTACTTTTGCACCATAGCAGCTTTTTGTTATTGAGTGAAGAAGAAATCCATCCCTTTTTGTATAATTACAAAATGTACATTTTCTACATGACAATGTGCCTTTCCTTTGCCCCATGCTTCACTCTGTCTTGACATAATGTACAGTTACCTCCAGTTAAATTCCTCAAGCTTCATGAAGGGTATACCTGGTTAAATTAAATACCATTATATACTAACAACTTCACTGCAGTAAAGTACTAGTCATGTGCTTTTCAGAAACCAGTCACAGCTAAGACATTGTATAAAAGCAACAGATAATATAATGAAAAACCTAAGGACACATTCTTAAAACTGCTTTTCAGCTTAAGACTTCTTATTTCACCCTGCATTTAAATAAGTTTCAGTGGAAATGTAATCATTTAGAAGCACATCTGCCATGCAACTCATGAACTAAGTTGCAAGCTTATCTCCACTAGCAAACCTCATATTTATAATGAACCTTTGCTTCCCCCAAACATTTACAGAAACAAGTTGTAAAACCTGAAATTGAAATATTGCCTCATGGATTCAAAGATGGCTGCCATTCTGTAGACACTACTGATCTACATATCTGCATATAACCTGTGGAAATCTAAACCCTGAAGTGATATCAAGAACTTTTAAACAATAAATCTTGGTAAAAATAACTGCAGCTTCATTCATCTAACCTTCAAGAAGTGAACAAACTAAGGGAAAATACACTATTTAATAGGATTATTACAGATTACCTGCATCTGAAGAGACTCTCAAACAAAGGAACTGTGTATTCAGTATACTCTGAGTTCCACTACTGATACAAAATGTCGAAGGAAGACAAAAATATGGACACAACTACTACAAAAACAAAACTGTCAGAACTGCAATCACCGGAAAAAGATGTTACTTCGAAACGACAAAAAATTATTACACAACAGGAACAATCAAAACCAGGGACTAAAACTAAACCTGATCAAATGCTGAACATGGAGGATATCAAAACTGTTCTGTTACCCATTCAAGAAGCTCTGAAAGAATTAACTGTACAAGTACAAACTTTAGGAATCTCCTGTACTCAAATTCTTGAGAGAATGGATAAAAGTGAAGCCCGGATAGCAGACAATGAAGATAAAATAAACCTGTTAGCAAAAAAATCAGATGCACATGAGCTGGATTTTCGAACTATTCAAGCTAAAATAACTGATTTAGAGGCAAGATCTAGAAGGAACAACATAATTGTCAGAGGAATACCAGAGTCTGTACAATATAATGACTTAATTACATCCATCCTACAAATATTTACAATTATTTTTAAAGATCCTGATTTGCCAAAACAAATAATCATAGAAAGAGCACACAGAGCTTTGAGGGAAGCATAGGCTTCTAGCAGCCCAAGACCTGTATATGTTAAAATACTGAATTATCAAGATGTTAGCAAGATTCTCTCAACTATTAAAAAAAATGGAGGATATGTTATGTGGAACAATAATATAATTTCTGTGACTCAGGACTTACCTCTGCAAATCAGGCAAGCTAGACAAATGTTATCCCCTTATTGTAAATTTCTTATTGAAAAACATATAAAGTTTCAGATGAAATATCCCAATACATTAATATTCACAGTTGATGGGTCCAAATATTCGGTTTTATCAAAAAATGAAGCAAAAGTTACCTTTTTGAAGCTTTTCAAGGCTTTACCTGCTTCAGAGACTTGATCTGGCTTTCCGTTGCGACTGGCATGGCATCCGACGTCGGATTTAGCTGCTGCTGTGGATCGAGGTCTTGGTAATCCTTTGTATGCTTGTTTTTCTGTGTTAGGCCCCTCTTTGTTGAGATAAGAGCTCGTTTTTTAAGTCCTGGACATTCGCGAGTATTTCCCAAAGTTTTACAGCCTTTGTGAAGGCTGCTCTTCTACGAAGAAACAGGAAATGATTGTGGTGCTTCTGAGGGTGCGATATTCATTGTGGCACTTCCGGGAGTCCGTCGCTATTAAGATTCCCCCTTCGCGATTGTCTGGACTGCTTTCCAGGCTTGGAAAACCGAGGAGGACTATGCTGGTCTGAATAATAGTAAAAGAAACATTGAAGGATGTTGTGTAACAGTACTTTAAGCACATATTTACAAGATGTTACAAGTTTAGTTCCCCTAATGATCAAATTTTCTTAATTTAAAAATATATTAATGCTGAACAAGGAATGGATAGACAGGTAAGCATTTAGGGCAAGATTCTGATGAAAAGAACCAGTTATTCCCTTAATATCATTAAGTTGTCTGTATATGGTAATTATATTGGATACTACATTTTTTTTTCTCTTCTGTTATATAGTAAAGACCCAGATATCTGAGATGTCTAGTTATAATACTGATAACTGCTGATGTCATTAGCTAAAACATTTGATATTACCTATTGTTAATATTGATATTGGGGAAAATAACTATTTGGGTTTTTTGGATGCTTATAGGACTATCATTTTACAATAATGCAGGTTATTATTATTATTATATTTTTTTCCCTTTCCCTTGTTTGCTGTTTGACCAAGTGAAAATAATGTTGACTAAAAATTGAACTCTCATTTTATCTTATAAGCAAGAGGTTTTATTATATGTAATTTGTATTGTTTCACTAAAGGTGTATTTAGAAATCAAGAAAGTTAACTATCTCTACACAGCAGATTTATATATAATGTTTTGTTTGGCTGTTTTTAGACAGAATTTTTTATCAGGATAGCTTATTCAATACGTATATGAGGTTTCTAGTTAGACAATCAAAGTTATGGAAAAACTTATATATGTTGTTCTATAAATAATTTTTTATATGATTTACTCAAAAATAACTGATACAAGAGATGTTGATTAATAGTGGTGTTTAGTAGGGAATGTTTAGATTAGACTTTGTAGAATTAGAGTTAGTTGTTATAGGTTCTGCTTATATTATATGTGTCATTTATTGTTACCAGAAGAATATATCAAGGTTTATATTAGTAATTATTATAATTATTTACCCTGTACAAGACCTATACATGTCCTGGTCCAAGGGTAGAGTGGGTAGGCACTGGTATGGGACGGGATTTCAAGAATGCTTCCAAACCATATATATCTTTAAAATGTCTCTGAGTACATTCGATCTTTTCTTTTTAAAGGTTTGTAATAATGAATAACAGAGTAAAATATGGGAAATAGACTCATGGAATACAAAAGGGCTCCAGAGCTTAAAGAAGAGGAAATTATTTCTTCATTTGCTTTTGCAGTCTGGGGCGTGTTTTACACTACTTCAGGAAACTCACCTAACTAATGATCAATGGGCAGAGATCAAGAAAAGGAAGTGGATTAGAGAGGTTATAGCCTCAGAAGGTAAGACCAATAGTGCAGGGGTAGCTATAGTTATTAAAAATCAATATCAAGGGAAGATCTTGGACTCTAAAATAGATAAAGAAGGAAGGTGGTGTTTTGTTACCCTCTCATCTACTCTCCATGATAAACCTATTTTACTTTGTAATGTATACGTACCATGTAGTAATCAACAATGTTTTATAGCATCACTTTACCCGCTTTTAAACCAATGTAATAACTATTATATAATAATAGGAGGGGATTGGAACTCCTATCAGAATCCGAAGTTGGATAGGTCTTGTCCACAAAGGTCATTCAATAGGCAAGCGGTGGTTGCACTAAATGATTTGAAAGAAGATTTTCAACTATATGACCCTTTTAAATATCTGAATAACCATCTCAATACAAACAATTTTACTTTTTATTCACCGTGTCACAAAATGTGGTCGAGAATAGACTTCTTTTTGATTTCACAAACAATGACTAATTTTGAACCATTAGTTCTCATACATACACGTTATTTATCGGACCATTCAAAAATTTCATTAAGTTTTTCTAAAGATTCTAAACATAATTTGTTTCACAGGGGTTATAATTGGTCTTTAAACCCAAATCTATTAAATAAAGAAGAAATAATACATGAAATTACAGATGTTCTTAATAGTATACTAGTTAAGTTGGAGAAACCACAACATTCTCCTGATATAGAATGGGCAACAGTTAAGACACAAATAAGAGGGATCTTCTTGCAAAAAGCTTCATATTATAAAAAAATGCATATTACAGAGACACAAGATTTGGAAGTTAAAATAAATTCACTTGACCAAGAGTTGATTCAGAATTACAACAGTCAAACAGAGGTGGAATTATTCAAATGTCAAAAAGATCTTTTCTTAATTCAAAATAATAGGTTGACATTTTATGAACATAAAATGTTAGTGAGATATGCTAATCATATTCAAATACCATCAAGGGCATTAGCTAGAATCATTAATCAATCAAAAACAGCATCTTTAATCTCGGAAATACATTTGGACAACACAATATATTCTAAAACCAAAGATATTATTAATGTTTTTGAAAGAATATACTCTGATATTTATGCTGATCAAAAGGATCTATCCTTAAACAGGTCTAATAAAGAATTTTTTCAGAAAATTAGTTTCCCAAAAATAGATGATATTTCCCAAGAAGACCTAATTAAACCTATATCGGATGAAGAAATAACTTATATAATTAAAGACTTCAAATCATACAAGGCACCGAGGCCCGATGGCCTGACTGCTGAATTCTACAAAACTTTCTGTGATATTCTTGGTAAAATACTCTTGATTGTATTTAATTATATAATTAATAATAAAATTAATGATCTCCATTTTAACGCATCAAAAACTATTCTCATACCTAAAAGAAATGCTGATACCCAGAATCCTGATAATTATAGACCAATTTCACTTCTAAATGTTGATATGAAAATTTTGACTTCTATTTTGGCTAATAGATTGAAAAGAATAATGAATCAAATAATCTCTAGTGAACAAGCTGGTTTTATAACTGCCAGACAAACAAGCGACAATACATTAACACTACATTCATTAATCTCTTATGCTAAACAAAAGAATTTAAATATTTATGCACTCATAATTGATGCACAAAAGGCTTTTGATAGGGTTAATATAGAGTTCTTGTTTGACACTTTGCCATATTTTAATATACCCCAGGAATTTATCTTATGGTTACAAATCTTATATACTAATCCTTACACCACTTTATATATCAACAAAAGTTTTTCTAAAAGAATACAACTTAAAAATGGAACACAACAGGGCTGTCCTTTGTCTCCCTTGTTGTTTAATATATACCTAGAGCCTTTATTTTTATATATTAAACAGAATATATATCATAATGCCCCTATATTATATGGAACAAAAATCTCCATGGCGGCGTTTGCAGACGATCTTAATATATACTGCACAACACCAATTTCAGACACTGAAAAATTACTGAAAGCGGTGGAGGACTTTGCAGTAATATCTAATTACAAAATTAATCTTAAAAAAACAAGCATATTTCCTTTAAAAACTCCTAAATCCTTTCCGCTTCTCACATTGGTGGGGCAGGTAAAATCTGAAGATAAAATTAAATACTTGGGTATTACCTTTTCTACAGATGATAAGGATTTTTATAACACTAACATTAAATTAGTTTGGGATCACATACTATTTGACTTTAAGAGATGGAATAATTTAAAGTTACCGGTATTAGCAAAAGTTGCAATTATTAAAATGAATGTTTTACCCAGATTATTATATATATTTAGATCTGCTCAAGTGTTAATTTCCAAGGGTTTTTTTTAAACAAATTCACAGGGAATCGGCTAAATTTATTTGGGACCCAAAAAAGACCAGGATATCATATGATAAATTGATGACTCCAAAAAATAAAGGGGGATTGGATTTACCAAATTTTGAAACTTACTATTTAATAATAAACTCAAACAGAATCTTAAGAATTGCCAATTATGACATATTTATTAATAAATGGTCACCGATGTGGGTAACTTTGAACTATAAACACATTTTGAATTTCAATATTAACCCCAAATCAGTACCTTTCTTAAGAAAGGAAAAGCTTAAAAATTATATGATATAATGGATCACATTAAATTATATATAACGTCATTACAAAATTTATTTGAATCCTTAAATCTCATGCAGCATATGATGGTCTTCCAACCTTTCCATAGAAATCCTAAGTTGAAAATTAATAATAAATTAATAAATCTTAAAAATTTTCCTCTTATGATGAATTTAACCTTACTTGATATATACCCCTACTTAAAGGAGTCCATTAATACAATAAGACAAGAAATGAATCTGCCCAAATCATATTTAACTATTTTGGGGCAGATCAAATAACTCTCTATAAGTTACTTTGATGACTTTAAAATTAAAGATGAGGAAATAACAAAATGTTTCAATTTATGGCAAACTCTTCAACAAGATGTCAAATTTATAGCAGCCACTAATAAACTAATAAAGGATCTTAAATTTCAGAATACAGTTCTTATGTCAAAATATTGGAGGGATAAACTGCCACTTACAGAAGATAAGCAGTTTCTGAAGTCAATTAATCTAACAACGAAATCAATATCTTTTCAAAAATTAATGTATACTCAACTTATGATTTTTAATAATGCCTATTATACACGCCTCAGATTGCACAATTTTAATCCTAAAAAATATCCAAACTGCCCATATTGTACAGATCAAGCAGCAGATCTTCTTCATATGTTCTGGAGTTGTAAATGTATTTATAAACTTTGGAATTCCTTAAAATTACAACTTCAAAAGATGGGATATCAAAGTTCAACACTTTCATGGGAATTCATGATATTACATATTCCTCCAAAACAATTTCCTAGATCCCAAATCACTATATTTATTAATATTTTTTTATTAATTAAACTTTATATAGTAACAAACTGGTTAAATCCATCTCAAACATCATGAGACAACTTTAGGACTTTAGCAATAAGACACATACTAGCCCACAAACTACTTTTGAAGGATCATAATAAAAATATCAATAATCCAAAGATATGGGAGCAAATTTTTAATATCATATTGGCATAATATATAGAGATCGAGTGTAGTGTGAGACATATATATTCTTTAGGGAAAAAGTTGTTAATAAGTAAAAAATTGAGATATCTGATCTATTTATAATTCTTTTCATATGTTTTTGTACAATCTGATGTTGCATTTGGAAGCATTCATGTAAATATTGTATATATGTTTTTGTGATTGTATTAGACATAATAGCTAGAACATATTGATATTTTTGTTTTGTTTAAGTTTGTATGGAAAATGTTAAAACAATAAAGACTTATTATTGAAAAAAAAAAAAAGAAATATTGCCTCATGCTTGGCCTCATCTACTTTTTAAAAAATGATTTAAACATTTTTCTTTCAATATCAGGTAGATGTTTTCTGCCACATGCATGTGACATATCCTTCAGTTTTTCCAAAACGAGACATGCCATATATAAGTGGCTACCTAACCTAAATCTATATTTCTACAGACTGCAAACTCATTAAAATAAATCTTCCCACCTGAAACCATGTGAATATGCACACTAGTTTTCTTAATATTGCCGCAGGTGGAACAACTGTCACATGGGAAGGTGTCCTTAACTCTCATGTACTTCTTTGACATATTTTCTAAAATTTCTTTTAAATTCTTACTTCTTTCATAAATCAGATGATGCAAAAAATGTTTCATCTAATATTTTTGCTGGAAAAAAGTATGTGTTGCTAAGGTGGTTATGAAGCAGTACTTCAGTTTCAGGTAGCACACCTACTCAAGATTCAGTATATGTGAAAATGGCAGCTGCACTGTCACTACTGATATGCACACTACATTGCCGAGAAAATTAGCTCTGCTAGCTGAGATTTCTATGTTTTTTTATATAGGGGAAGGGTTTCCAGACAATTCATGCAGTGGCTATCAGAGTGGACCATTTCTTACATGATATCTTAGAACTGCAGCTATCATAAGTGTATTCTGTCTTTACCTATCACTGAAAAAAAGCGCAAGAAGCTGTCGTATCAATGTCCAGAGGAAAATCTTCAGAGCTTGCTAAGTTTTATATTGAACTATACAAACTGTTAATTCTCATTGTTTTGACATAGGAGGCTATTCCTTTACACCTCTCCCACCTATAAAAAGAAATCTTTAATTATTGTCCTTCCAAACTGAGGTAATACTCCAGTATAGCTAGCAACTGCTATTCCATTTCATTAATTAATTTGAAAGCAAAAAACTGTCTGCAAATCTGAGCATCTAATATGCAAGCCTGCCTACGCAAATGACTTTCATGAAAGATGGTTTAGCTTTGACTATGCTAGAGCATGTACTGTTTTAATGCTAGGGGTATAAGCATTCTCATATCCCTAAATATCTTTAGTAGTGAACTTCATGATAGCATTGGATTGAATTTATTGACCGTATAAGTAGAAAGCTCTGTCCATGTTTGGGGTCTCAGGGATGATGACACATGCTTTTTAGGCCATGTGTAACTCCCTATTGGCTTGAATCTTCCCTAATGTTAATACATCTTAAAAGGCTACACTAAGAGCATCAGGCAGGTGCTCACTTTCCCGAACACCTCTTTATATATTGTTTTTGCCCCTATATTTATTCCACTGCCTGGTACCCCAGTGCTCTATATCCATACTGGATCTATGAGCTGATTTTTTACCCCCTCACTTTTATTCCAGTATTTCTGGGGCTGGTTGTGGAACCTAAAGGCATCCCAAGACTTGGCCATCTCTGTGTGTCTGGGTGGTTTTCTTTATATACCTTAACCACTCCCCCCAAGATGTAATGTGGTTACAACTGATCGGGTGGGAATGCAATGGATACATTGTGGCATTTCACCCTACCTCCAAGGGAGTTCAACAAGGGCCTGTCCACCTTCTGTTTTGATCAAGCCTCCCTACATTGATATCTCCAGTTGCTACCAGGGATCATCATAGAAAGATGCCCATTTTGCTTCCTTCCCAGAATAAGCCTGCATTTTACTCCCTGCTGTTCTGTCAGTCACCTGTGCCACATTCTGAACCCAGATCACCTGGATCATAGTCAGGGCTTTATCCCTCTATGCCACAGGAGCAACTACTTTACACCTCTTCATAATAATCAAACTTCTTACAGGATAGACATTTAAATGGTTGAAGTACTTTAGTAAGACAGTAAAATTGCTCATGTTTACAGATGACTACATCGTTCCTTCCCTGAACATAATAGGAGAGCCTTATGTGGTTTCTAATCGGGTTAATGCAGTTTGCTGAGCTTAAAGTTAATGCAAGTTGAAAAGATCATTTTCTGGAAATGACCCAGCTTGCTATATTAAAGAGGCCAGTGTTTCACTTCAATGTCCTTGGTGTAGTTGTTTTCATAGTCATCTGGGAATCTCTCCACTGACATTTTTAATATCATGTAGAAAAATAAGTTGCAAACGTCTGGAGACAAATTATTTATACTAGACCATAGATGGAAAAATTAAGGTGTCAATATTTGGAAATGTAAGTATAATGATAACAAAGTACCTGATTATATTCTATTATATCTTGCACCACAAAACTTTTAAACTTTTGCACTAAAATTTTAAAAATTGTTGCATCATTAGGTAAGGGATAGGAAGGGAGCCACAGTGTGTGCTGCTACGCTGCATACCTCATCCAGGAATGCCAGGTGAGGTCTTCCACATTTGGATAGATATGCAGTGGTATTGACACTGCAGAGAAACTTTCACATAGATTCCACCTCATTGCCAATTTTTCTTCTCTGCATTCTATTTATTGTATTTTTGTATATGAAAATAAACAACACAAGAACAAAAAATACTAAGTAAACAGCACAATACACAATGAGCAACACAACATGATGGACTCTGCTCAGATCAGCCCTATGACATCAGTCCACAACCTTCTCTCAAAGCTGATACAGCTGACACATCACTATACAACTGCTTGCTCACTTGCATGCATAATATGGCTGACAGTCAAACTTCAATGCTTGGACCACTTTGTTGATCACATCTGGTCCGTTCACCTTACCACACATATCTAATTCACCTTTCATACTCCTCTGGCCTAGCAAAGCTAAACGTGTGTTGATCACCCTTCATAATGCCCTGAAAAAAATATTAATCATTTGACACCCTGATATTATACTTCCCTCTTTCTTTTGTAGAGTATCAACCATAAAATCACACAAAATTATCCTAGGGGAACCTGTATTCCTTCTTAACATTTAATTTTAAGAATTACCTCATTTCTTTTTCCTAGCTTCATTCTCAGCTTTGATGCTAACATCCATATTTCCTATCCCTGGCCCCACTATCCTAGCCCTCTTCTCGATTTTGGCACCTCAGTATCCTGATTTCCAAGGATCTAAAACAGAAACTCCAGTGTCTTTGATTCCTGAGCCATTTTCTTTTTAATCCTGTCCGCTACCAGCTATAATTTCAGTTTAAGATTCATATGTAGTACTTCTCTCCTACTAAAAGCAAAAATACATTGCAAACTATCATTTCTCCCTGCTCTCCATACTATATACATATACAGGAGTTCTGTCCACTAGACTAGTTCTCTCCTTAATTGCTCAGCTGACATTAAATCTTCTTAAAAATCCCATAACTGCCTTTAGAGTTGTGGATAGTATCACTAAATGTAGATCCAAATGGCTCAAACTCACCTGTCTCATTTAGCTTTCTTCAACTTTTTCAACCTGCAGTCAAAGTTTCTTTAAGAAGTGATCTGTCATGAAGGTAATTTGTTCTTGTGCTACCCTCACCATTTTTTAACCATGGAAAATATATATTTTTTATTTCTTGTTTAAAAGAAAGCAAAAACACAGTTTACCATTGTTCTGTAACAAGTACCCCAGTACTGATACCAACATTTGATGTAAATTTTAGCACATCTCTATCATTTAAATGTATAGCTTAAGCAATGCAAAATAACCAACCAATTACCTGGAATAAGTTCCCAGCATTGAAAACTAAAATCAGTAATGGTTTTTCTAGTCCACCTTATTACTGTTAAGGGTAAACATAAACATAAAACATTACCATGAACTCCTGGCAGCCAATATTTAACATTATCATTATCAAGTAAGACAAGCCTCACCAAAGATTGCATTATGTTAATGTCCTTGAGTCATAGTGGTCTCACCACTGAACAGTGCCAGATTAATTGCAAACAAACAAGTGCTATTATTTGATCTGATGTTGTTAATCTTCTTTCCATTCATCACTAATGGGTTTGGTTCTGAGCCCATGGAACTGAGTCAGCCTATTACCAAGCTCGCACCAGCCAAAAACTCTCGAGCTAAGCTTTTAGCCACAATGCCCTTCTCCCTGTTACCCCAGATTTTGTTTCCCATGTAGCCGTAAAGCTGCGTTTCAGCCGAGCTCTCAGCTAAGTGGAAAATTATTTGATATTTGTGTCTAAACTAGTCTGTTTCTCAAATTTTGTGAACTATAGTTTATTCCTGTCGAATTACAGTAGTGTTAAATATTTTTCTCTCTACCCTTTGGTAACCTTTTCAGTACCATTGCTGGTACTGCCCTTTTCTCTTTACCCTTGTGGTATTCCTTGAATACCATAGTTGGTATTCCTTCTCTGTTCTTTCTATTGGTGTGTTTTTTTTTATATTGGATTTGTTTATATTTTCTGTGTGTGTTTAAATCTTTCCTGTCTTAGGAATTCAGAGTTTCTTTCTTCTGAAGTTTGAGTTGTTGTGATTACTTCTCAAGATGTCGGATAAGAAGGGTACATCTGGTTTCAAACACTGTATCTCGTGTAATGGTAAACTACCTAATAGCGATTGTGTTTATTGTTTGGGAGGTGCCACACCTTTTGGTGCAGCCTCCCTGTAGGATTTGCCAGAGTTTCACCAATGCACTCTAAATGAGTGCAAGAATAAACTAATCTTGAAGGGACTACTAAAACTCTCCCTTTTCAGAGGCCCTTTCTGCGACAGAGGTCTCAACCCCTCAAATGAGAGTTAAGAAAAGGCCACATTTGGTTCCCTCTTCACCCTCGGGTGACCAGGGTAACCCTGTGAATCTAAAAATTCAGACGTTATCCTCGGAGGATAAGCCTGCCTCCTCTGCACCATTCTTATCTGCTCCAAGCACTTCAACTATTGCCACATCGGTGCTGGCTTCATCGTTGGCTCTGATGCTTCCTCCAGCACTGACTATAGACCTGACCACGCCTGCTATGACTTCGGCACCTGTGACCATTTCAGCACAGTGCACTCCTTCAATGTCAGTCTCTGCAGTGATGATTGAACCTCCAGTTTCAGCTTCGAGTGTCCCTTCGGCACCAAGCTCTATTATAGCAACACTGGATTTGACCCCACTACTTCCTGTCTTTAAACTCAAGACATCGGTGCCAGCAGATCATGCACCACAGATCTGATACTCCCCGTCCATAGATCCATTCTTAGGCCAACTGTATAGCCCATTCTTAGATTGACCTGACTCCCTATTCGGAGTATCCACCAGATCCACCAGGAACCTTTCTGAACTTGATGTGGTGCATCTTGTGGATCAGCTGTTGGCAGCCAGGGGGATACTCATGCCTTCCAAGACCCATCTTCAAGCAGGACTTGGATTAACCTCTCCACAGACTCCATCCTATTCTCCTACTTCGACCATCCTGGTTCTGAAGCCTTCTGCTCCGATGTCCTTCTTGGAATCCCCCATCTCAGTGCCTGTAGTGGACCTAACTGAGTCTCCGAGCCTGTCCCTTTCATCCTCGGTTCCTGCTGAACTGGCCCTCCTTCAATCTCATGGTTGGGCGGCGGGCTGCTCGGTTTGGCGTATGGTTCTGTGTGGTTCTTCGGTTCCATCCTCAGTGCTGGTAGCCTCATCTGCACTGATCCTGCTTGAGGCTCCATCCTCAGGCATGAGGTCAGTGGAGAGGGGTGTGACCCCGGTTCCGAGGTTGTCCTTCTTGGTTCCAGGCTCCCATCCCTCTTTGGGTGGATCTGCTTTCCATATGATGGAGAGGGCTCACGCTTCCGGAAACATTCCGCCAATGTTGGATCCCCAATTTTTTCCCACTGAGCAACAGCTGCCACAGACCACCTCCACAGGAAGCCACAGGAAACCCCAGTTCTGGGTACCCACTCTTCTAAGTCAATCTCAGACGTCCCCACTGAGGAGCCCCCATGGAAGAGATTGTGCAAGAGGAAGCACGTTGACTCAACTGAGGAGTCTTTAACAGAAGACACGGATTATGATGATGGTGAAGGGCCCCCACGGTCACCCCCTGATGATGTCTCCTTCAGAGACATCCTTGAAATATTAAAGCAGAGGGATGACTGGAAGCCCTCCAACCCTTCCTCTGAGGAGTACGTGTTCCTGCAGGCTTTCTGTGCCCAGCCTTCTACCTCGTGGGTGACCCTGCCTGCCAACAAGCTAGTCCAACTCATTGTGCAATGTGGATGGAAGAACCCTGACTCTATTGAGACGATCGTTCAGAGACCTGACAACATTCTTTACCCTCCCGAGGAGAATCCACACTGGTCCAGAGGGTTACCAGTTGACGCTATGGTGGTGGTGGCAGCCACAAAAAAGGATCTGGCTGAAGAGAGTCTTGCTGTCCATTTTCTCAACAGGGAGTCCTGAGCTGTGGACAGATTGGGAAAGCGAGTATTTGCATCAGTGCCCTTTGCCATTCAGTCCCTGAAGTATTTGGCACATTTTACAAGGCTCCAAAGAGACTTGACCTCAGAACTCTCTGGAACACTTACAGGACAGGTGTCTGATGAGGTACAGGACAAAGTTGCCTGGCAGCTTGCTACCCTGGAATCGATCTCCAACTCATCCATGAGGTTGCTTTCACATGCAACTGAAGGAGCAGCTAGAGCTGCGGGTTCAGGCATTGTTATGAGGTGTCATGCCTGGATACACATTTGTGACATCACTGATCCCTTCAAGTCCTCTTTCTGAATGCTCCCATCAAAGCATCTTCCCTTTTTGATTCCAAAGTGAAGGATACAATAGCCAGATGCGAGCAGGATGGTAAGATCCTTTCTGCTGTAGGCCTTCATTTTTCCAGTCATCAGTGCTCCTTTTCCAGGAACCAGAGGAGTGGGAAGATGTGGCATAAAAAATCTCAGGGCCCTTTCCGTGCCACACATGGTCATGATACCCCCAGAGCCAAAGGGGGTAATAAGTCCAAAAGACACCCCTATAGAGGCAGAGGGGGTCCATGTAACCAAGGCTCTAGAGGCTCTTTCTCTGGACAGTCTTACCAACACTCCTGAAGAGCTGCATGATTGCTTGTCTCTGGAAGCAGTCGGGGGTCATTTCTCTCTGCACCAAGCTGCCTGGCACTCTGTTACCACTAATCATTGGATGCAGAGTATCATTACCAGAGATTACACCATTCCCATTATTTCTTATCTGAAACTTCAAACAAAATGTCCTCACGTTCCACCCAGTGAGAGGGAAGAGGCAGCTTCAGAAATAAAAAAGCTATGCCAAAAAAAAGTCATCCAACCAGTCCCACCAGAACAATGTGGATCCATATTTTACTCAAGATTCTTTTTGGTGCCAAAAAAGACAGGGGACTGGAGACCCATTTTGGATCTCTGCAGCTTGAACGAGTCTGCCACCCAAACCAAATTTTGGATGGTCATGGTTCAGTCCATCCTCCCTTTTCTGAAGGATGGTGATTGGATGTGCTTGATAGATCTCCGGGATGCGTATTACCATATCAAAATGGACAAGTGCTCCAGGAGTCTGCTTCACTTCTGTCTAGGAGCCAATCATTACCAGTTTCATGCCCTGCCATTCCATCTCTCTATAGCCCCCAGAGTGTTCACAAAGTGCATGGCAGTGGTCACAGCTCACTTGAGACTGCAAGGATTCTGGGTGTTTCCATATTTGGACGATTGGCTCCTCACAACCCCCACTAAGTGTCTTCTGGTAACAACCCTACAATACACACTTTCTCTGGTGGAGATTTTGGGGATAACTGTGCACTGGGAGAAGTCAAACCTGGTCCCTACTCAGCAGATAGAATTTATCGGAGCAGTCTTCAACACCCAATCCTGTCTGGTGTTGCTCCCAGCTCACACACTCCAGAGATTGAGACTTCAATTCCGGGTGATACTCTGTCTAAACAAATTCTCAGCGAGAGAAGTTTTTCAGGTCCTAGGATCCATGGCAGCTTCAATCCTGATAGTGCCTCTTGCCAAGCTGCACATGCAAATTCTCCAATGGCTTCTTCTTTCTTAGTGGTTCCTGAATTACCACCCTCTACATTTCCAGCTCCAGATAACTAACTCCTGCAAACAGGACCTTATTTGGTGGATGAGACCAGACACAGAACTTTGGAGTTGCCCTTTCCAGTCCACTCAGCCCAAGGCCATTGTGACCACGGATGTTTCCCTGATTGGGTGGGGGCCATTTCCAGTGAAAGATGTTCCAAGACACATGGTCCACTTTGGAGGCCAACTGGTATAGCAACGTTCTGGAACTGACAGCTGTGCTGTTAGCATTAAAGGCATTTCATCTGGTTCTTCCTTCTGGGACAACTGCAATTCAGTCAGACAACATTTCAGTAGTCTGCTATATCAACAAACAAGGGGGAACCAAGTCCTACCCCTTGTGTTTAGAGGTCATGAGGATTTGGCAGTGGGAGATAGCTTCCACCTGCTTTCTGATAG
Source organism: Protopterus annectens (assembly GCF_019279795.1). NCBI lineage: Eukaryota > Metazoa > Chordata > Ceratodontiformes > Protopteridae > Protopterus > Protopterus annectens. The sequence continues at coordinate 447,868,553 of NC_056734.1, read as the reverse complement.
CAACACACATCCCAGGGAGTTTCAATGTTATTGTGGACAAATTGAGCGGGTATATTCAACTGCCCCAAGAGTGGTCCCTCAATCCCAATATGGCGGCAGACATTTTCAGCCACTGGGGCCAGCCATGCTGTGACCTTTTCACCTCTCCATCTAACAGCAAGTGCAGCAGATATTTTGCCCTATTCCCCCAAAGGGGGAGTCCCCGAGGGATGCTCTGATTAACAATTGGCCCATGGGACTTCTTTATGCTTATCCCCCCATTCCTCTGATCCCACAGTTCCTAAAGAAAGCTCATTGGTTGAAATGCAAAGTGATCTTCATAGCCCCCTTTTGGCTTTGACAATTTTGGTTCCCTTTCCTTCGGCCTCATCTGGTATGCCCGCCCCTCTTCTAGACCTGATTGCTCACCCCCAAGGGTTGAGCCACCTGAATCTGTCCAGTCTCAAACTGACAGCTTGGTTTCTCCACTTCCATTAATTGCCAGGCAGGCTTTTCTCACCTCACCTGTTCAGGATATTATCCTGGTCTCTCATAAACCATCCACGAGATGACTGTATCAAGACAAATGAAAAAGATTCTCTCTCTCTGGTCAAAGGATAACATGCTAGATCCGTATTTGGCTCCGGTCACAACGGTTTTGCAATTCTTGTCTAAGTATTTTGAGGAGGGTGCCGCAGCCTCATCCGGTTCCCATTGAAAACATCAAAATTCCAAAACATCGAAATTCATATGGTCGAGACCATATCATCGAGTGTTTAGAACATTGATGTTGTCAAGGGGAAGAAAAAGGTAAGTAAAAAAGGGAAAAAGTTAGTGTTTCTGCAGGGCAGCAAGGTGCCCTGCACACTGTGTCTGTGAATGTGCCATCTCTGTGATGGCATTGCAGACAGGGTACAGGAAATCTCCTGTTTAGCGCTTCTGCATATAGCGCTAAAACAGAGATTTCCCTTTACCTAACTGTAGTACAATCTAGGAGTTGGTATAATAAAGTTGGGGTGGTGTTGGGGGCGCAGCCCCCCACATGGGGGAGCAAGGGGGTGTGCCCCCCTGCATACACTTGTTTTAAAAGTTTTTTTTTTTTTTTTTTGGTTTCACTTGAAAACTTCGATGTTCTGAAAAATCGATGATATGGTCTCGACCATATAACATTTGATGTTTTGGAATTTCAATGTTTTCAAGTGGAACCCCTCAACCATATGAGTACATGTGGCTGCAATTTTGAATTACCATAATGGGCTGGACCGTACACCTCTTATCTCACTACATTTATGTAAAACCTTTCTCAAAGGAGTTTCATGCATCAGGCCCCTTATCAGACAGCCTATAGAGCCATGGAACCTCATGTTAGTTCTTCAGTGTTTGACTCATCCCCCCTTTGAATGCGCAGTGAAGTGTGACCTGAACATTTTGTCTTGGAAATCCTTGTTTTTGGTACCCATTACATCAGCCAGCCGGGTTTTGGAGCTACAGGCATTGTGCATCAAAAGACCCTATTTGGTCTTTCACAAGGACAGAGTATCACTCCGGATGAATCCATCTTTCCTCCCCAAGGTTGTTTCTGACTTCTCCATCAATCAGCCCATTGACCTACCAGTGTTCTTTCTGAATTTCTCTAATAAAGGAGAGTACTGTCTACACTCCTTGAATGTACACAGACTACTGAGATTTTATTTAGACAGAACCAAAATTATGCATACGTCTGACCAGTTTTTAATTTCCTTTTCTGGACCTCATAGGTTCTCATAGGTTCTCATAGGTTAGTACTAGGCTAACTGCCACCCATGAATGGGAAATTCTGTATCCAAGGTTACTTTATCGAAATGGCTAAGGGACTGTATGAGCTTCTCTTACTCTTCCACAAAAGAACATATGCCACTGGTTGAAGCCCATTCCAGTAGATCTATGGTAACATCTGTAGCTTTCCACTCCAGGGCTTCTATGGATGACATTTGCGCAGCAGCCACTTGGGCTAAACCCCACACTTTCATTAATTATTACAAATTGGATGTGGTCTCTAGAGGGAGGGCTGCCTTCGGCTCATTGGTACTCAGGAACGCTCTTAAATAAAGGCCGCCCATATGTCTCAAGGTAGCTTGGGATTCTGTCCCATCAGTGATGTTTGGAAATAAGATTAAAAACATCAGATAAAGAAGTTATGTCTTACCATAATGTTCCATCTGTGTTTTTCATCTTCTTTCATTCAACCATTCCCACCCTCCTTCCCCTCCAAAGGCTCCTGGGGATACTTGGGGTCCAAGTGGTGTCTTAGGGCATTTGCACAGAAGGGGCCTCTGCTTTCCTGGTCTATCACAGGCAAACTCAATCTGAGGTAACAGGGAGAAGGGCATTGTGGGTAGAAGCTTAGCTCGAGAGGTTTTGGCTGGAGTGAGCTTGGTAATAGGCTGACTCTGTTCCGAGGGCTTGGAACTGAACCCATCAGTGATGAATGAAAGAAGATGAACAACATAGATGGAACATTATGGTAAGGCATAATTTCTTTTTCTACCTCTTTAAAATATATGAAACAGCATTATCTACCAGCTCTTTCTATATAGGGTTGGCCAAGATAAATCACTGTCTGCAACCCATTTGTTAATCCTTTCTGATACCTTCCCTAGTCCTTCAAGGAGATTAGGGCTCCCAACTGCTACTCCAAATTACTTTTCATATCCCCAAGCAGCTGCTCTGGGGGCTCCAATACTATCAAGTATAAGAAAATGATCCTCAACCCATGACAGCTATCTGAGAAGCTAGAAATCATTAAAGGCAAAGCTGAGGCACATGGTGCAATATGGAATAAATGGAATAAAAGCTATTTTTGTTTGTTTGTCATATTTTAAAGTATTTACTTTGTGATCATGTAATAAACTAGAAATAGACTTAGAAATTTGCTTCTCACAGCAAAAAGTAAAATTCTCCCAGTACCATAAAATATTTATATAATAATATCATATCCTCTAAAAGTAAGTACCATCACCAAGAGGTTGTAATGGCTCAGTGGCTTTGTACAGGAAGCTAGATTATTAGTGAGAAAATCCGCCCCCCCCCAAAAAAAAACAAAAACCAAAAACACCAGCCCATATCCAAATAAGCCACCATAGTGATTGACAGCCATGATAAATGTTTTTATTATTACATAAAACAGTCTAAGCTGAAAGTTTTATGGTTCAAATTCTTACTGTAGCTGCATGTTTCAAGTCACACATTCCATCCCATGGATCCCACACCTTGCAAGGTGGAGTGGGTACAATACAACAAGTAATTAACACTGAGCTCAGACCCAATCCAATTAGGTCTATTCTTTTGTCTAGCCCTACAACCAACCCCCACTAATAACCACTAACCTGTACACAAAAATATTAGGAAGGCCAAGCTCCTTCCCAGTGCAATAGATATCTCTCCTCCTTCTGATTTTCAGTGTCTTACCACCCAAATAATTTACCAATTACTTTCTGGCAGGTCTTCATGAAATTAAAAGAAAAAGACAAGGATAAGTGCCACAGAATATGCAAGATTCTACATAAAATAATCATTTAACACTGTGAATTCTCCTCAAGGAGGGTATGGAGAGTTTTTTAATGTATACAGACCTTATCCTACATGGACTTGATAAAGGGTTTAGTATTCAATTCTAACATTTTATTAACATGTAATATTACTGTTATACTGAAAAAGGAACATTGATTTATAATGTCCAAAGGCATGTCCACCTGCGTTCTTAGAAGTGACAGGAAATTTTAATCTAATGAAAGTACAACTGACTTCTTCATGTATAATTTAAGGCTATATATGCAGGAAATATTGTGGAAAGTGCAGCCGTATAAAACAATCATCTACATGCTATGCAAATAAACAAGTCTCAAAACCCGCCATATTAATGCCAAATTGTATATGATCCTTTAGTAGCCACTGCACCACAACAAATTTCATCAAAAGAATTAAAAAGGGAGAGAGGTGGCAGCCTTGTCTTGACCTATCCTTAGGATCAATTCCAGAGGAAAGAACAGAGTTAGAGTACACATATGCAAAAATAGTTGGCATATAAGAAATTACAGCAATGAATAAACACCTCTGGGGAATGCGATGTGTGCATGTCTACAACTTCCAATTAACTGAATCAAAGCCTTTATGAAAATCCAGCAACAGTGCTGCTTCAGGCTTGTAATTAATCAAGGTCAGACCAAATTAGGCTCCTCAAACCAGACCTTGATAAAACTCATGATTTGGACTGACCAGATTAGGAATTACCCTTTCAATCCATTTGTCAGGACCTTGACAAAGACTTTCAATTCCATTTGTAGCAATGAAGCTCACCTTAATTTGTCACTGATGTTAGGTCTCTATTTTGCCCTTGTTACAGTCTGGTGGGAAATGCCCATGACTACTAGGTCATGAATACAAATCTTAGAAATGAGTCCTAAGTCGGTTTTGAAAGTTTAAAAAATAGATGATAAGCCATCTACTGTGACAGGGCTGGCTACCCATCAATGCGAACCTGAACTCTAGGTCACTGTCACTGTTGAAGTGACACCCCAACTCCATATGCAAAAATGTGGGGGAGGGTTTGTGGATAGATTGCTAAACCATCTAAACCTGATGCTTCTCCACTTGTGAGACAGTCTATTACTGTTTGTACCAATATTAATGACAACAGCTTCCTCAATGAATTAGCTAACAAAAACCCATCAAAGAAATCTTTCTTGTAAATCAGACAACTGATACTCCTTTGCCAAATTATCATTATTGCACATGTCTGCACAGACACCTTCTGAGTTCCTAAATGTTAAGTCCCTGACTTTTTTATTCCTGCACATCTTGGCTATTAATGTTTGTGAATTGAGTCCTGTAACCCAACAGAACAAATTGCACCATTCCAATTTATTTGTTGCCTGCTGATAAGACAATGCTCCAAAGTTCCCCTAATTTCCTCAGACAAAATTATATTATAATACCTCCTACCTTCCGCTTGCCCAGCACTCTTTTAATTCTAACCTCAAAATCAGCTAACTCTACTCCTGTTCTGCCCTTCCTCCATCCTGAACTGTGCTACTGTTTTGTTACACAGAATCTTACAAAATAAAACATTGTGTAGTCTGTCTCTAAATTCATCATGTTTGAATAGTAGTGGGTTGAGCTTCCACTGTGAAAGAAGTGGTTTCAGTGAAGCATTTGATAAAGTACACTTAAGGAGAGCACAGTTAGAAAGGGGTAGAGATTCTGCAGAAATCTCCCTTATCTTCCATAAACCCATGCTATAAATAAACCGCATCTTAACCTACTTGCCACAGATGACAAGGGCACATAAAATGTAAAAGCTGTTGCATCAGTATAATGGAATCTTCAAACATCAAACAAACCAAATTTGTTTAAGATTAAGAAGAAGAATCAGACAGCCTTTGAAATCCCTTGATATTAATGTTAAACTCTTCTTCTATTATAACACTGAAGTCACATCCAGTTAGGATGGTAACTGCATGTGTTACCACTGCTCTCTGAGCCTTATTAAACTCCACAAAAAGAACCATATTAAAAGTGCTAGGCCCATTAGTGTAAACTACATAACTGAATCCTGCTGTTAGTAGCAGCACTAGCCATCAACCTTTTTTATCCTGAAGAGTTCATAGTATTGACCCAGCTTAAAGAATTATGTAAATGATATCACCACCTTCCTTTTCAATGATGCGGCACAACTGGTGAATCAAAGAGATGTCCACCAAGCTGTAAATTAAGAGGCAGATTTTTTTTTAACTTTAATTTCTTATAATGAAACATTGTTGGGCTTAAACTGCTGTATATACTTCATTACTGCTGACACATTCATGGTTGTTTAGACCCCTTAAACATTGCAACTAATAAATATAATAGCCAATGAAAGTTTTAGCAAGGCATTCCTGCCCGTAGAAGAAAATAAATTATGGTTAAGCAAATAAAAACCCCAGTGGATAAACCAGTTTTGACTAATTAATAATTCAATTAGTTGCTAGGATCATACAATTGTCTAAATGATTCTAGATATTCAAAACACAAAAGTGTAGGTGCACCCAAATGACTAAACCAATAAAGAACCAATACACCAATGTGAGGACACTGTAGGACAACACTGTACCACAAGATGTAAATTCCACTGCATTATTAAATAAACCAAACATGATTGCCAGCAAAAATGATCAGGTGAAGCTTGACATGCTTTTTGTCCCAAATATCATTTTGGCTGACAATCATGTTTAGTTTATTTAATAAATTGGTGGATTTTACATCCTGTGGTCTGGAGTCCTTCTACATTGGTGTATTGGTTCTTATCTGATTCTAGAAATGTACACTACTATAAGCGCACACATATGTAGAAATAAAGAGTACTGATAACCCAGGGCAGACACTCACAAAACAGAACCAAGAAAGGTATGATCTCAAAACTACCTGCCTTAGAAGCCAATGGGTGTATTATCTAAACACATCTAATCACGTTCATTTATTAACTACTTCAGTAGATTAAATGTACATGTTTGATAACAAAAGCTGAAAAAATGAGATAGAGCTTACAGAAGCCCATATAAAATATCATGTAAGTTTTCACAGACATTAGGGTACTGTACTTCTATCGTAATGACCACATGGTTAGCCTCCCATGAATTCTAGGGCCCACACCTAAGACCTTGCCATAATACACTGGAAGCAAAATCATAATTGGTCTCACCAGAGGATTCGCTATCCACCACTGATACAGAGAATAGGTTATCAGTAATAGTTTAAATCTCAAACTAGTTCCCTTACAATGAGATCTCCAACCCTCCTAGACTTAATACTTCAAACTCTTTCAGATTTGAGTTTGGATAAAAAAAAATAAAAAGACATCCCTAACAAACGAAATCCTACACTTTCAGCTAGACACCCAATACAGTTCCCACCGACCCACCTAAGATAAAAAATGAGCCCCATTTTCCTTAAATTCCAGCCACCCTGAGCACAAAATTCACAAGGAGCACTCCAATACCCTCCAGTCAGCAGACACACCATTATAGAAGGTTAAAATTCAAACCCAATGAAATTCCCAACCCGGCTATTATAAACAGCTATATGAGACAATAAATTGGGCTTACATTTAGTATGCCACAAAATCAGTTAATTTGAAAAGGAAATAATTTGACTTGCAGATCTGATGAAGCTAGTACAAAAGCACTGCAAATCTTAGTTGACCACCCCTATTCTTGTCCTTGCACTAATGGTTCCTCTTACACGACTTTAAAGATGGGAATTAACAAAGTTTAACTAGGGATAAGAATAATAAGATAAAAAAAAAATGAAATAAGAAACTATGAGCTCTTAGAAACCACTAAGGGCAATAAGAAACCTGACTATATCTTGGACCAATAAATATGATGACTAACTGAAAAACGGATGGACATCATTTGTACAAAATAGGGGTTCACCATTATTGTTTTAATGTTTTAATAATGTTTGTACAAAGGAATTTTCTATATGTATATGTAAGAAAAACAAATGTACAGCCATGACATTAACAAAGTTTGTATAAAATGGGATCAACCCGCCCCCAAACAAAAAGGGAGACACCCACCATGACAACATAAGGTTACCATTTAAGTGAAACTCTTACACCATGCTCCTTATGATGTAAATGGGAGGCAGCAACCCTGTTAACCGCCCACAAATGTAGCAATATAAGCTCAAACAAAATCCTGATATACTCAGTCAAGTAAGCAGCACCCATCTGTCAATAAAGAATCCTTCACTATTGAACAGGACTGAGAATGTTGTCGTTATTTTCAAATGGTGCTGCGGTAGTGTTGTCACCTCACAGTAAGACATTGTCCTGTTCGATTCTCAGCTAAAGCATCTTCTGTGTGGAGACATGCGTGAATGGGCATACCTTCGTTGAAGGTTGTGCGTCAGGGCTGGCAAGTCGGTACGTAAAAATCAACTGCCAATCATTAGCGGACCGGAGTTCCGCTGTGGTGACCCCTAACCGGGAAAAAGCCAAAAGATACAACATTTTCAAATGGAATAAAGAAATACAATATATTCATTCCATAGCAACTAGAACTATGAGATTAATTTTCCACAGCAACCCAAATCCAAAGTAGATGACTAACACTCCAGGACTACATGAGAAGGAGGCACCAACCAAAACAGGAGATTCTCCCCCTCGAGAATCTCCCCACACAAGGACAAATCTGGAAGATCCCCCCCACCCCAGCTATGGCAAGTGGATTCTATTTTTTATTTGTTTTTCCTCAACTACAATCATAGTGCACTGAGGTTTGTACTTGCCCTCTCAACTCTGAGCAACCTTCTAGAAAAGATATTCTACACCCAACTCTCTATTTCTCTTTGTATATATTTACAGCATTACCACCTGCTTTCCTCCAAACAGCATGGACTCTGACCTGGATGAAGTAGTGTGAGATCACTTTGGTCTCTAACTGATGACATCCTGTATAACATGGATAGAGTCCTCCTTACAGTGCCCTATTTGTATACTTGCAAAGGCACTTGACCTCAATGACAACCATCTTCTGTAAAATAAACTAATTGAAATTATCAGCCCAAATGCTACCCCCTGGTTTAAAAACTTCCTCACTGACAGTCACCTCAGAGTTAAACTAGGATCCTCACAATTCGAATGCACCTATTGTGAAAGGGAGATCTCTTTCCCCTCCTACTCTTTATATTCATTAACTAACTTCTTTATGACCTCTCCCATCTCCCACTCATCCTCTATGATGAGGACATGGTCATTTCCTGATCACATCACTTTCACACCAACATTCAGTGCCAACTCAGGTTGGGCTTAGATGAGTTCCATCAGTGGGTCATAAACCATAAACTACATCTCACCCCCTTCAACACCAAAACAATGCTTTCTGAAACTCCAGGGAAAATTCACTAAGCACCTTAACTATCTGACTTACACAATCATTGCATAGAAACAACCTTCAAATACTTTGGATTATGACCTGATCAGTCCCTAAACTTCCATTTCCACTTAGAGTGAGAGTCAAAAATAAACTCTCACCTCTTTTGGGCCAAAAATTCTCCCCTTTTTATCCCAACTAGCTACAGCAGCCATCAGCAAAGGGTTTCTCCCTTCTCATCTCAGATATGGAATTCTCATTTTTGCTTTTGCCTCCAAGAAAAAACACTACCACACTGAATACAATCTTTAACAGCATCTGTCAATTCATTTGAAGTTCACCTCTCTGTGGAGATCACTGTATCACATTTGAAAAACCCAAATAGCTTCCTATAAAACAAATATCTAACCTACTCTTAGTATCACAACTCTGCATACCACAGTAACTCCTTGTATTTAGACTTCATGAAAAGCAGTCATCATACAACATGAGACAAACCAAACCAACTCACATTACCCCTACAGCCAAACTCCAGAGCACTGCACACACATTTTCATCTCAGCCACCTACTCTTTGGAAAGCTCTCTACATTGACCTAAATTAAATCAACATTTACTCCAAATTTAGAATGCAACTCAAAAAGACTTCATATAGGCCAAATGCTGCATCTTCAACACATGACAAGACACCTAACACACTATCCCTAGCTTCTTTCCTAGTGATTTCTTTCCTGGCAATGGATAGACCAGACCACAAGATTGAATACTTATTTGATTTTACACAATTTGGGACTGGAGTGTTAAACAAAATAAGTGATTTATTGATTGAAAAATTATCTGTAAAGATAGCTTGTAGGAAGTTGTTGATGTCATCCCAATTTTTTTTGAAAAGGTGACAATTATAAAATATGTGTGCCCAATCTGCATTAATATCTTTCTTACATCTCCAGCATAAAACATTTTCTTTAGATATATTGTTGATTGTAAACGATGTAAGGAATGATCTGTTTAAAAATCTCCTAAAAGCTGATCGGAGTATACATAGTTTATCATTATCTGAAGGATAAGAATTATTAATGGTGATAAAAGATTTCCAATAATTTTCTGATTGAATATCTAAATCTGATTTTATTGATTTGTATATGTGTGAGAGACTGATTTTGTTGGGGTCATTCTGTTGAATTAAAACCATTAAGTACTGTATTAGCCTAGGGAATATTGTTTTAGTTGTAGAAGGTATAAGATTGAGCTTATCTTTGATGTATTTCCTAGCTTCTTGTAAGTCTAGCCATAACAATGAATCCAAATTGTTCTCTTCAATAAGAATGTTAAGTGGTTTTAACTCGTTATTGTTCATAATTTGATACCAAACTAATAAATGCTTTTGTTTAAATAAAGACATTTTATGATAATCTGTAGTGAAGATGATATTTTGTGTATAGGCTATAGGGAAAATAAGAAATATCCAGTTTTCATATGATTTATGTCTAAGGATAAAGTTTTTGAAGGATTTTAAAATTAAAATTATGTAGTTTGATCTATATATTTGAGTGTAGTGATACGAAAAAAATTCTTTCAATCTCCAAATAAACGTACTGTTTATTAAGTTTGACATATTAATTTTGTTAGTATTTTTTGGATTTGAGATAAACAAAGAATATAATCTTTCCATTTAGCTGAATATTTACTGTCTATAAGAAGAGTAATTGTTTTAATTGCAGATGAAATTGTGTACAATTCTAGATAAGGCAAGGCAATACCACCATTATCCCAGTTGTACATTTGGATTGATAACGCAATTCTAGATTTAATCTGATGCCAGAGGAACCTATTAATAAGAGAATTAAACTTTTTAATTATTATATGGGTAGGGGGTATAGATATAGACTGTATTATATACAAAACAAATGAATAGACTTGAACATTTTGTAATGATGGGAGTGATAAAGGTATATTTCCATGATGGTGGGATTAAATATTTAGTTTGAGCTATACTGAAAACTGAATGTAAAATCGAGAGAGCTTTTGTAGGTAGGATTTTATAAATTTCAGGGATGATGCCATCATTACCCAGGGTTTGTTTTGTTTCATTTTGTTGATTTGTACTTGAATGTCTTTAAGGGTTATTTGTCTGTCTAATAATTCAACTTGTTCTTCAGTTAACTTTTTTTTTTGAGTTTTTATTAATGAACAACCTTGTATCAATTATGGGGTTTAATGACTCATTGGACTGATTTAGTTTAGAAAAAAATCTCTAAATTCATTTAATATATTATAAAGACCAGAAAACTTTTTCTTTTTTGTGGTGAATAAAGTTCCTTAATGTGATTAAATGTATTAATTCTTTTAATTTTGTTGGCTAGCATATTTATGGATCTAGAGTTTGATGAAAAAGTAATAAATTTAAATTTTTCTAAACTAATCTTTATCTTATGATCTAAAATCTTAAGGTACTTCTTATTTAAATAATCTATATAATTTTTAATAGTTTTATTTTCTTTGTCTTTTAAAAGGTCTAGATTCAAATTATCAAGTTTTGATTGTATCTCTTTTAATTCTTTATCCCAAGTAATTCTTTTTTTATACCAATCAATTATCCTACCATATAAATTGGCATTGTGTTTAATGAAACTATGAACTTCTATAGATATGAAGGATTTAAAATCATTCAAATTAGTAATGTATGCTGGGATCCTCTTTATCTGACCATTATATAATGAGTAAATAAATAAGTCAAAAGTTATAGAGTTGTGATCAGAGAGGGGACATGCAATCACCTTAGCATTGGTTAAAGAATCAACTAAGTTATTAGAGATAAAATCTCTGTCTATCCTTGAAAATGAGTTATGCATGTGAGAAAAAAAGTGTTGAATAATGATTTAGCATCTGCATAGTTATTGATATCTCTCAAACAAAAGGATTCAGTAAATTCTTTCAATAACCTGGCAGTGGATGAAAGCATTCTATTACCAGTGAAGGTGGAGTCTTTACTATCAAAAATACAATTAAAATCACCAGTTAGTATCATGTTGCCTTTTGAAAATTGAATAATGTGTTCTATATGTTGCTGTGCTGTTTTAAGTCCAATGCCAGGAATCCAATATATGTTAAATAAAGTTAATATTTTACTATTAAATTGCATTGTGACTGATGTTACCATACCTTTATTATCTTGGTATGTATCTATTATTCTAGGGTCAGGAAGTCGGTTATTCCATAGAATTGCAACATTTCATTTTTTGAACATGTTCAGAACTAACTAGCAGAGAAAAGGATTTAGATTCTAATTTGGCAAAGTCATCTGATATCAAATGAGTTTCTTGTAAGAATATCAGTTGAGAATTGTGAAGTTTAAGATATTTAATTAAAGATCTTCCCTTATTTGGGTTGTTTAATCCATTAGCATTAAGTGAAATGCAATGGAAGGAAGTCATGATTTAGATTCTTTGTTTAATAATACATGTTAACTCTGAGTGTTGTTAGTTGTTTGTCTGTTAATATATAAGTGATAGATATAAGGAACACAACAGTATTTCTATATATCATATAATAAAGTAGTAAAACCAAAGATATGTTTAAATAGTGATCATGTATGTGAGTTGTAGTGAACACCAATAACGATATTTTCAAAAATTTATAACAACAACTATTAACTAAAAAAAAAAAACCCAAACCCTTCTGGAGTTAAAAACTCCTAATTTGAGTGACACCAGTCACTCAAATTGTCTTTCTAACTAGCAGCAAATTTCAGTCAGGAACTGCCTAGTTATGACCTTTTGTGTATTTGTACAGTATGTCTTAACAATAATCCAATAATCCATCATTAGTGGTATATACTAAAATGGTACTACTTACTAGACATAGTTATTGAATACCAATACAAGTGTGTTGATGAATATTGTAATGTTTATAAATGCAGAGTCAATAGCGCCATGTAATAACAGAATAAGAGTGGTATATATAGAATATTTCTGGCTATAATAAGAAAAATATACGACACTAAGGACTAGTCATCTGCCTTCCTTATTTTCTATCTTACTCTCCCTCTTCCTATAACATGACATTACATCGCACTGAGGCTATGCCATGAAATGTTTTGAAAAAGGTTGTGATGTTATGAAGCAAGAAAAGTAGCTTAATGAGTGTGGTGATTAATAGAGAGCATTGAAATTATCAATCTAAAAAAAGTAAAATAGGTGTTTCAGATAAGCCACACAAAAGACAATGCCATAAAATGCAACTATTGTATCCCTCTGTTTCTAAAAACAAAATAGAGATAATATCATAAGCAATAAGACACTTATTTATATCAGGGTAAGTAGACAAATGAAATGGCTTTGTTACTAAAAATGAATAATATACTATGTATTGAAAATCTCAATATGCAACATAAGGTAGTTATATTAATTATTATAATATTAAAAAGAACAGTTCAATGCTTGTTTATTTTCCCTTTTTCTTTTCTCCTCCCCCCTCCTGTCCACTTTTGGAAGACCATGTAGTTTTAAAGTTAAATTGTTGGATTACAACTGCATGTTAGCAGGCTAGTATTTTTTTCTATTCTCTTCTTTTTCTTTCTCCTTTCTTGTCCCTCTTTTCCCTTTCTTCCTTTTTCCTTTTAAACAGAAAAGGCACAGTAAAGCAAGAAGAATGTGTTATTAAAAGTATAAAGACAAATAGTGTTAATATACTAAGCAACAGATCTGTTTTATGCATATATAGTCCATCAAAGCCCAAGAATATTTATTATTTGTGAGTTTAAATACAGTACCTTTATATATGGGTCTCATTTTTCTCTTTTTCCCTTCTTTCCCTCTTCCTCTTCTCTTCCTAATCTCCTTTCCCTGCCCCTCCGCTTACGCCTCTATCATGGTTTTGTATCTCTTCTTAAATCAAATTGATCACAATGTGATGTACGAGAGTCTGAGAGGTTGAATATTTACTGACTGGATGTAATTTTGGAGTTGCAGATGACATTAAATTAACATTGTTGCTGATTTTCCATTGAGATGGATGAAGATCAATGAGTTGGATGCTTCCATGTTGTGGTCAGAGTGCTAATGACGTCATTCTGCATCAGAAAGTCATCTAACATCTGATCGTTAGTCTACAGGTTTGAATAATCAGTTGGAGGTTGCAGGGGGAAAGAGAGTGATAGAGAGACATGCAAAACTAAATTCTAACAACTCAGTAAGCGCTCGAGACATCATGAACATACTGAGAGCAATACAAACACTCACAGAGGAAAAAAAATGTTGCAGCATGGATCAAATCCAAGCCCCAAGGCATAACACAGCTAAAATGAAGCAAAAAAAAAATGACAAACAAACAACCCCCAAAAAATTCCCATAAAGAGGTCCACAGCCAACACAAAATCTCCCTAAAAATAACAGGACACCAAATACAAAGCACAAAATAAATAAGGTCAATAAACCCCAGCATGTACACACAAAAGCCAGATCAAACAGCACATCCAACAATGCTAACTTATCAGCATCACTCCAGAGCTACAAAGTAGAGTAGCCAAGACCCACAAACTACAAAAAAATTCGCTCAAATTGACATAAAAAAAGCAGCAAAAAATAAGAACCAGTTCACTACAAAGCAGATAGACCACTCCAACAGACCAAATGTAACTATAAAATGACAGCGTAACAAGGACCCCATCCAAGACCCCGCAAGTTACAAAGGACAACACTCAGACTGTCAAATGCTAGAGAACACATATTCCATTCTAGCTTGTATATGATTAAGTTATATCATGTAAAGGATATTTTATGTCAAGTTAATGAACTAGATACTAATATTAATAGATCATAATGGAGCATGGAATTAATAACTATTAAATATAAAACAAATAGCAGAAAATTAAATAATATTAACACAAACCAAAGAAAGTGGAAAAAGTAATTTCAACACTCGCCTGCTGAACCATTTTCATCTCGCAAGACTTCTGGGTTATGTAGAAAGATTTATAATTTATATATTAGAACAAAAAAAAATCAGAACATTGTGGTTTAACTCAAGTCATTTATTTTTTTTTAGTTTCTTTTTGTGGTCTAGAGTTTTCCAAAATCCATTTTCTGCTACTCTCTTAAGGCTAGTGGAAGCCCAGTCCATATCATCTATTTTATCCAGGATTTTATTAGATTTTATATATGCGATGGCTGGTTCTAGTTCATCAAATATCTTGGGACCGTCCTGAAGAAAGATTTTTAGCCATGCTGGAAAAAGTAAGTGTGTTTTAATTTGAGCTTTTTTAAGTTCTTTGAGTAATGGCAAGAACAGTTTCCGTTTGGCAATTACTGATGAAGAATAATAATTGTCAAACCGGATGACATTATCTTTAAATTTGATGGGTGATTTGGATCATGCTGTCGTCAGTACAATTTCTTTGTCAAGAGAGGACAGAAATCTAACTATGACAGATCTTGTAGAATTAGCTTTATTATTTTTTGATGTTGTCAAAGCTCTGTGAGCCCTTTCAATTCCATATGAAAGGGCTTCGGGGAGTTGTAGGATCTCTGCTAACCATGATGTTAAAAATGTCTCCATATTATTATCTTCCACATTTTCTGGCAACCCGAAGATTCTGATATTCTTTTTTCGAGTTCTGTTCTCTAGATCATCTATTTCTGTTGACAGTAAGGAGTTTTGCTTTAAAAGGCTTTCTAAATTGTGTTCATTTACTTGAATTCTATAGTCCATGTTGTTTAAAGATGTTTCTATTCCATTGATTTGTTCTTTTTGTTGCTTAAGGTCTTGGTGGATAGTTTCCATTTGTTGAGAAGATTTTTCCTTAAAATTAACCAAGTTCATATTCAATTTATCTATTTTTGTAGAGAGTTCTTGGATGGTAGAAAGTAAAGTTTGTAGTTCCTTTTTTAATGAGATATACTGGTGTGAAGATTTAGTGAAGCTCATATGGTTAACTGGTGCCAGAGACTTGACTCATATTTTGAAAGACAAATATATAAAAATATAACAAATATTTAGATACTATCTAAATAGACTTTAGGAATAAACCAAATATGTAAAAAAATTCTGTATTAGATAGATATGTTCAAATTTTCCTGTCATAAAAGGTATTAAGAGGCAGAGCTGACAGAAAATGCTGCTACTCAAAGCTCATCCTTAGCCATGCCCCCCATAACATTTTCTATGTAACTAGTATGAACTAATCTGATGTTGCTAGCATTTCTGTATATTTTCTTTGTGAAATGTTTTGTATTTCACCCAGGCTGAGCCTGTAATTGGTCAGTACTGATCAGTGCACTACTCTGGTAAACAAATATAAGCAAATCAACAAACAATTAACAAATTTGTGTTGCTTGCTACGTTTTAATGTGTTTATAGCATTTGTTATTTAAAACTCAATAAAAATATTTGATGAAAAAATTACATTTCCTTTGACCCTTCCATCAGCTCTTCCCATTTTTTCCACCCACCCAGCACACCCACACTTTGTGTTCTCACAATCTGTATTTACAAGGTTTGCTCTGCAGTTCTAACTTCACATTATATTTCTGTCTTACTTGGCTATCATTTGACAGACCCTTGGTGTGAAGATTGTGTTATGACTTTTACCATGCTTACAACAGCTAAAAGGTTTTAATACCTTCTTATTTTAAAGGCAACTCCTACGGATCTTATGCTATTGTTGTGCTGTATGAATTTAGCAGCATTAGACTCTGATGATGTTAGTAAGGATAAATCAGACAATGTTACATATTACTGTGTTATTACATCTTACTATTGCACAATGAGACAGTTGTTATTAGCAATGTTATGTTTATGGATGTTATTTGCCTTTCATGTTGTTTTGAATGTATCTCTTTGCAAAACAAAACTATTACAAAGTTTGATGATTTGCACAGAATTCCGTAGAGAAGAAAACAAGAAACACTTTATTGCATTCATTTAGGATAACTGCTTTTTTTTTCTGTTGCCAAGGTAAATTTCTTGACCTCCACATCTCAAATACATAACAAGATTATTATGAATAAAAATAAACAATCATATATTCTGGCATTATTTATTTTTAAGACCAAAAACGCAGCTTGCTTCACAACACTAAATTATAAATACTCTAAACATACTGACCAGGTGAAGAGGATGAAAAATGAAAAGGCAATACCTCAAGACCACAATTCTAATAATGATTTACATGTGTTAATTTAAATAAGAAAAATCTAAAATCGATTGACTAATCACACAAACCTACATAACATCTCCGTTTCTTTTTTAAATCACATTTGTAATTAATACTTATGTTCAAACCCTTATTGACGCATGCACCTAGTATAACTTGCCAACTATATTCTCTATAATCAAGGTGACCTTCCTCACTCATATTTATGTCTTTGTGAGGTGTATAATCCAAAAACTGCAGGCACATTTTTTTTAAACGACTGCATTTTTTGGAATGTCTGAAAAATCATTACATTGATCCTCCTGCCAAATGTGTGTATTCGTAAATTCTGTTTTTCAGTGTTCTATTAGTCTTTACCATGTAGAAGGGCTTATGTTGTACAGATGGCAATATATACAACATATTCTGGCTCACACCTAAATCTTTCTGGAGGACTTTATGTTCTTGTGGTGTTAGCATACCTCTCAACCTCTTAGTGGAAGAAATCTGAACAATGCCTAAAATAACTGAGAGGGGGGGCAAACCCCCCAAAATAGGAGACAGAGTTTAAATATTGCTTTTATAAACTTTGAAAGCTGATAAAATAATAGGTTTTGTATTACCATCCATTTTTTGAAGGATATAAAGTATGAAACTGACTTCAATCATCAATGATTTACCAGAAAACCACAAATGTTATGAGAGAAAGACCAAAAATATGAGGTAAAATATGGACAGTCTGTAGAAGTCTGGACAGTTAAGAGGTATGGGTGTTAGCAAAATAAATACTGTGACCTTCAAAAATATAACTAAACATCTTGCAACTAGAACACTTTTATTTTCCATTTGCATTCTAAGGTTATTACTCTGTTTCACTGCTTTGAGATCTGTCATATATATATCTGAAATGCTTCCACTCCTCTTATTTACAAATCTTGAATGTGGTCTCAAAAGATGATAAATGTCCTGGTTTCCACTTGAAGTTCTGCAATTTTCCTTGAATGTATTATTTATTCCCAGACTGTCCATGCTAATGGCTGAAAGGATATCAGGTCCCCAGTCTATGTTCACCTAGGAACTGATCTGCTTGTGTGAATACCATTTCAGGATACTCCCTTCTTTTAAATCTAGTTCTTAACTGATTCAAAATGTTGTATGCATTCATGTCTTCAGTAGCATGGTTATTCACTCTATATTCAATACTTTTAAATAAATTATTTTTCAAATTTTGGGGATGTATACTAGTGGAATGTAATACAGACTTACTGGCTACTGTCTTCAGACTTACACTCATTTGAATTTTCCTTAAATCAATGTCCTTATAAATTAATATATCTAGAAAAAATGATTTTTTAGCATCAAAAATGCACTTAACTTCTAAAAAATAGTAGAAGAACTGATATAAACAATGCAACTTTCCAGTTCCTGTTTGGTCCTCCTCCATAAGAAAAAATATAATCAATGAAATAAGCATAGGCATTCATGTTACTGTAATATTCACTTTTACACACAAATTCCTTCACCCAATACCCCATGATCAAGTTAGAAAACTTGTGTGCTGTTGTCACACTGACAGCTATCTGTATAATCTGCTGAAAGTAGCAACTATCAAATAAAAAGAATTGCTTGAGCATCAGAACCATACATTTACCACTAATTCTAATCATTTTTATTGTGTATTCGTTATTTTTCAACAACATATTACAGGCTCATTCATTGCATGTGGTTACTAATATTATTTTAGATTTTTTTTTAATTTTAATTAGCATGTATAAATTATTTATTATTTATTATTTATTTATTCACATTTGTTTACCGGGTAATGTCCAACTGGACAAAATGCTCTTTTTCAGCGGAGACCCGGGGAGAAAAGCTCCAGAAGCATAGTTATACAAAATAATTTATCAAAAAAAATAGCATAAAATGAGGTTAGAATTACACATAGATGAGATAGTTGTTAATAAAACAGTAAAATCATTGACACATTATATTCAATTAACAATTTACAATATCTTTTTTTGGTACATTCAAATGAGTAGAGGGAGTGCCCTCATCTAAACGTTGTGAGAGTTGCATGTAGAGTAATAGAATGGGGGAGGGATAAAGGTTAGTCTGGAACAAAACAAGGGCATAGCCAGTGGGATAGGAGGTATTGTCTTAGTGCCTGTTTAAAGTTACGAGTATGATCAATAGATAGAATTTCTTGTGGAAGAGAGTCCCAGATTTTTGCAATTTTGTGGCAGTATAAGGAGTCACCATATGGGTTGTGAGATTTATTTACTTTAAGTAGGACCTTGTCAGCTGACCTAAGAGAATTAAGGTTTTTATTGGGTTGAATAAGGTTAGTTAGAGCTGAGCAGTGATCAGGTTTATGTATCACTGTGTGGGCGATTAATACTTCATTTAGTGTGAGTAAGTTTGGGAGGTCTAGCCAATTTAGTTGTTGAAGGGCAGTACAATGATGTGCTTTTTGGAGTAGGTTAGATGCAAATTTGGCTATCTTGTTTTAACAGGATTTAAGGTTGTTCCTTTCTGTTTTGGGGAGGTTTGTAAATATTTGAGAACAATAGAGTAGAGAAAATAACAGGTGGGTTCTTGCTGTTGCCAGTCTAGCATGGTCTGTAAGATAGGGTCTTGCTCTATAGAGTGTACTGAATTTTATATGGACTTTTTTAATTGTCTGTGCTATACGTTTGTCAAATTTCAATGCATTATCTATGGTAACCCTGAGAAGTTTATTGTGTTCAACAGGTTCTATTTTTTGCCATTAAAAGAAAAAATACAAAGAGGTAGATTATTAGTTAGTGAGGAAGGATTTGAAAAGACCATGAGTGTAGTTTTACTGGGATTTAGTATAAGTTGATGAACTTTCTAGATATTTTTCAGTGTTGGTAAGGGCAGTCTGAGTTTTTTTCTTGAAGTGTCTCAGTTGTTGGCGCAGAGCAGATGAGCGAGGAGTCATCTGCATATTGTATAATGTTGGCGGGACTAGTGGCTGTTGTAAGGCCATTGGTAAAAATAGTAAAGAGTAGCAGCCCTAGAATCGATCCTTGGAGGACTCCTTCAGAGATGGGAAGGTGGGGGAACCGTTTATTGTCCCATAAGGTAGCTTGTTGCCTGTTTGAAAGGTAGCTGTGGAACCAGTTTAGGGTTTCAGAGCAGAGGCTGTAATTGACAAGTTTATTTAGGAGGATTTGATGTGATACAGTGTCAAAGGCTTTTGACATGTCAAGAAAGGTAGCAACGACAAGTTGGTTGTTGTTTTTGAGGTGATTAATAGAGTTTATAAAACTAATGAGAGCTGTACTAGTACTGTGTTTTGGTTGAAAACCATGCTGTGTAATAGGTAAGAGGTTATTTTTTTGCAAGTGGTCAATTATTTTTTATATTTTTGCTAGGGGTGAGAGTATGGCTATAGGTCTGTAATTAAATATGTCTTTAGAGGGGCCTCCTTTATGCAGTGGAATGATATGGAATATTTTTCATAGGGTCGGTACATATTGTTGAGTGACAGAGCGGTTAATTAGAATTGATATGGGGTAGGCAATAGATGTGGCAACTAATTTCAGAAAGTCACCTGGTAGTTGATCAGCAGTGAGGGTACATGATTTTAGGTAGTAAGCCTTGTATGTAGTTTGTTTGAATGGATTCATCTTTAAGGTAGGTATGTGGCAGACCAGATGGAGTGGGTTTGGACAGGGGTGCGGTAGAAGTGTTGTGTAATTGGGAGATTATTGATATTGATTGGTAATAAAGTGGAAATTACATTGGGATGCAATAGGGTCTATAGTACTATCAGTTGTAGGGACTGGGGTAGTGGGTTTACCTGGATTTAGAAGTCAAAATCTTTGTAGATTTGTTTGATATTTTAGTTGGCAAGTTTGAAAGTATATTTTTTGTCTAGTTTGATTTGTTTCTTAACTTGGTTTCTAAGTTGTTGGAAGGTGATAAGATTAGCCTGACTTTTGTTAGAGAGATAGATGGACCATGCTTTGTCTCTTTGTCTGAGTAATTGCATTGTTTCTTTTGCTAACCACAGGAGTGTTCTGGTTTTAGTGCATTTTTTTCTGAGTGGGGCAAGCTTATTTAAGGTTTTCAGGAAAATGTAATTAAAGTATTGAACTACCTGATCCAGTTGTAAGGTTTTCAGGAGTGTCCAGTTTTGTTGTTTTAAGAGAGTCTGGAAGATGGATAAGGAAAATTGTTTTTTATTTTGAGTGTAGTGGTAAGTGATATTACCACAATTGTTTGAGTTTTTTCTTATTAGGTATACTGGGAAGTGATCACTTAAAGTGTCAGGTAGGCAGCTAGTCTCATAGATGATGTTAGTTTTATTTGTCAGAATCTAATCAAGGGTGGAATGTCTGTTTGTATGCTTGTCTATGCATGTAGGGTGATGTATATTTTGATGGAAATTATATAGGTTCATAAAATGTGTTGGTATATCACTAGAAGTCAGATAATTTTTTTATCAAATGTAGAGATTGTTCAGATGAACATGCTTACTTTATATGATCCTAAAGTAATTTTTTATGAATAAATATCATCTTGAGGTGTTTCCTTGTTATTTTTCATTGCATCCACATGGTCAGTTTGTTCACATTATTTATGCTTGCCAAATTAGTTGTAAGCAATAGCCTGCAGTTTTTCTCAATATTATTTTTTAGAGTTGAAGCATTGAGCATTCTAATGTTGTATGAGAGACTTCTTCTCTTTGAAATTTTCTGATAACTTGTTTCAGATGTTTTCATGAATTCCACAATGCCTATATTCTCACATTATCAGATATTTTATGTAACAGTTTTATGAATAGTTTATATGCTCTTTTGTTTCCTTGTATAAGATTTAAAGAATTCAAAAGAATTTCAAGGCAACTGAGTCTCATGGCCAATTACATCTTACCACAACCCACCCTTAGGCTGTACCTGTTTCTATAAAAGGGTGAGCCAGTCAAGCTACAGATGAATTTGTGGGTGCCCCTCCAATCATTTAGGTGTTGTCTCAGGGATATAAAGTATCATACTGCTCAAGCTAAAGGGGCAGTTTGTTGGAGAAGTTGGGGCAGTACTGCACAATACATCTATCTCTCCATCATGTTTTATCTGCTGGTAAAGAGTTAAGTCCATGTTTCATATATTTACGGAACTATTAGGACCAAATTCAAAAAGACTTGCTCTCAGTGTAAAAACTACTTACATCGACACCAGGTTGATAGCAGGTGTTTTCTAATTTGGCCCACTCTACAAGCCTGTTTGTAGATCGGTCTTACACTGAAGTAAGTCACATACACCGAGAAGAGGTCTTTCAGCATCAGGGCAGACTTACACTGAAAGCAGCTGTTTTGGAATCTGGCCCTTAGACTATACAAAAGATTTAGGGCAACTGGGTCTCTAATGGCATGGAAGGCAAGGAAAGGCATAGATCTCCCTCAAAATTTGCTAAGATGTTGAATAAAGGGACACTGCTTCCACTCTCCCTTGGTAGATTGTAGTCTTTAAGTCCATGATCTTCTCATTGATGAACCTCTGAGGTCTTTAGAGTTGCTTGATATGTCTAGTGAGGTTTATCCCAAAGGGAAGTGCTGTACTCAACAACTGGCCCAATTAATGTTGGAATTAATGGAAAAATAACCTCTTTAGATCTGCATAATATTTCTTTGACAAGTATCTGCACTAAGTAAAAGGATTTTAAAATGTCTATTGTCACATGGTAATTGATGGAGAAGGAATTGCCAACCCATTATCCAAGATCCCTAACACCATTTTCATTTTGAAGTTGGGATTTGTCTATGTTGTATGCTGTTGGGAAGGCTGTGTAGCAAATGCAACAATATTATACTTTTTACATTTAATATGAGGTTGTTTCAGTGCACCAGTTTTTTATATAAGTTCTTACTGAAGGTTTAGGGTATGGGGGGCTCCCAATTTGCAGTTATCTGTAAACGTAGTTATCCAAAAGTCTTGGTTTTTAGTCCAGATATCAGCTAAGTAAAAGTCAAAAAGGAGAGGTCCCAACAAGTGAACAACACTGATTACTTTTATACTATCTGATTGAAGGAGGTCTTGTTTCCTGAATCAGAACCTGTTGACATACCCTACATTGGAGGTATAGATGTTCCAGTTTATTGAGCAGTACTTGAAGTCTCATAATATAATAGAGTTCTTCTTTATAGAGAGTTCATCCAGCTTAATTAGGATCTCACATGACTATATGAAGACATGGATAATATCCTGAAACAGGCTATAAGCTGACAGTTTGTCCTGATTAGGGTGATCTGGAGATCCAGAAGGTCTGATTGTGGGCCTTGGAGAATGTACCTGGAAGGGATATGGTCCTTAACAAATACAGAGACACCAGCACAGTTGCAAACCCTAGGTATGACAGGAGCAACTTCTTTATATTTAAAGCATGTCTTAGTAATTATACAAATATGGAAGAGCTGAAAAAAAAGGAGAGCCTCAAGATTGGACGACTTTTTGTTAAGACTTCTAATATCAAACACTGGCACCTTAATGTGGTCCAGTTTTGTGATTGATGTGCTTTTTATTTTAAAATGTCCATTAGCTGAACTGTAACTAAAAAAGGCAAATATCAAAATCCTTTTTCCAGTATGCAGAAGCCTTGGAACAAGAGGTGCAGGCCATTTCTGGAGAAGCATGCTGGACTGTCAAGTATCTTGGCTCTTGTTGATATGTACTTGATCTCCTTGGAATGACACATCTTTTGATTGATATTTTGAAGCCAATTATCTTTTTTTCCCCCTAGGAATCATTCACTCATGATCAATATCTTACGTTAATTTATCACACTAATGGAAAGTTCCATCATGTTTTTCCGCATGTCCATGGAGGTTTTGCATCCCAAGTAATTCAATCTCATGTGGAACACCACCATGTCCTAGGAATATTTATCAGGTTAAAGGTTCTTCAGAGCCCTTGAGATGTCAGAGATCCTGGTACCTGAAAGACAAATCACTGTTTCCTTAACTTTGCACAGCCAAGTAAGTGGAGAATTTATGTGACTAATTATAGAATCCATTATCACTAAAACATTTTTATTAATACAGTGGATTCAAATGATAGACTTGAAATGATCTGACATTTGTTGAGTTTGACTTTTAGCTACGGGTGTACAGGAAGAAGAAGAGGTATGGGATTTATGCTCAGATTTAGTCTTCCTAAATTTAAGAGATTTTGGTAAAGACTTTTTACACCCTCATTGAAAAACATTTTAATGTAATTTTGTTTAGACTGTGATAGAAGTGTGTGCTGCTCATAGTCCATGTTTTATGTGAGAAGAAACCCCCCAGATTAGTTAAATATTAGTTAAATATTTGCACTTGTCATAGAGAAAAATGCTACTTTTGTTGAGTAAGAGTTCATTACCTGTGATAAGGCAGTTAAGAGGTTGACAACAGAAGGGAAATGAGGTTCATAGGTTAGTACTAGGTTAACTGCCATTGTAGGCTATTTTAAGCCTAGCCAATTACCCCATGTGAGAATCAAACCCTGCACCATGTCTTTCTAAGGCAAACACCTTAATCATTAACAGAATAACTATATGCAGCTATATGTGCTAGTTTTAGGAGGGATGTAACTATGTGGGTTATCTTATGGAGGGATACACTGACTAACACAGAATAACTGTATATAACTATACATGCCAGTTTATGGAGGGATGTAAATAAGAAGGTTATCTTATGGAGGGATACACTGACTAACACAGAATAACTGTATATAACTATATGGGCTAGTTCATGGAGTGATGTCACTAAGTGTGTTATCTTATGGAGGGATGTAACTAAGTGGGTTATCTTACAGAAGGATACACTGACTAAGGCAAAATTACTGTATATAACTATATGTGCTAATTTATGGAGGGATGTAACTAAATGGGTTTTATTATGGAGGAATACACCTGCTAACAAAGAAAAAACTATATGCAGCTATATATGCTAGTTTATGGAGGGGATTAACTAAGTGAGCAATGTTATAGAGGGATAAATTGACTAGTCAGCATTACTATTTATTATTATATGTGCTAGTTCTTGGAAGGATGTAACTAAATGGGTTATCTTATGGTGGATACACTGACTAAGACTGAATTACTTAATATAGCTAAATGAGATAATTTAGGAGGAAAGTACGCTCAAAGCTATTCACTAGAATTAAGACGTAAGGACGATTAAATTTTATAAAGTTTCTCACAACTTCCTTGCAAAATCTGTTGTGGTACTCTATGCAAACAATGGGTGCTTTTGGACTACTATTGCAATTGTGGACTTATGAGCAGTGTACAGCAGCTACAGGTTGCTTGGTGGACCACAAAGAAATCCAAGTACACACTGTGGCTCATTGCACACCTAGGCAACTGTGGACACTTGTAAAAGCCACTAGCAACACTGACTAAACAAGGCCTGGGAGGAGGAGAAAATATTAGTACAGGTCAAGACACGTGTCTGCAGAGTGCGTATTGCAGCAGTGGCATGGAGTGACCGCATACTGAGGTTTGATAAAATGCTTTATTTATAACAATGGAATACAATAAGTGAAAGTTCAGTGCAAACCAATAGCAGCTCACTGAAATTTTGCTTCAGTAGCAAACACAAGCCTTGCACTACCCTGTTTTTCTCTTCCAGCACTGTTAAAATGCTGAAATTTAGATTCAAAGCAAAGTCAATAAAATCAGCTAGAAACACTGCAGACTGAATTAGTATACTCAATGTCAATCCAAACTCAATTGGAAAGGCAGTCTTGGCTTCAGCAGTTGAGTCACATTATTTTCCTCTTAATGACTGACCTGAAGTTGTTTTGGTTGATGGGTAAACTTTTACTTTAGGATCTGATCTGCACATATCTTTGGGTACAGGTTTTACGTGATGGGGGGGCTGTGTTCTTGCTGCTTTTCATTTCATAATATGTTACATTTTACACAAGATGCTTCCACTGGGTCTGGAATATGATTTTCTTCTGGATATTGAGTTAGTTTGTGATTTTGAGTCAATGTTTAAGGCATTATACTTGTATTTAGCTGCTATAGTCTAATACAACAAATGTATGTTCTGAAGTTTGTTTATTTTTTTCTAATTAATATGCAGATCCACAGTAGCTTAGCTTTACTATTCCTTTCCCAGCAGATAAGCTATATGCTTCCTGTTCTTCTGAGTCTGTTTTATTTGTCTGATTACTATATGTATATCCACTTATACTAAGCATTATTATTGAATTAAAAACGAAAAAAGATGTTTCTACATGCTTTCTGTACTTCTGATTGCAGTAGTATTTTTCTGTATCTTTCTTTTTAGTTCTCATCTACATTCATCTTACGCAGGGGTGCATGTGATTTATGAACAAGAATAATAAGACTGTTAAATGTTTACCCTTTCTTTACTGTTACGTTGACATCAGAATTTGCTATAGTAAGTAAGTGGAGATATGAGAAGAGTGGGTTCCTTCTGTATTGTTGAACACTCACATGGACGAATGGCTCAATATCAAACTCAAAAGGCTCAAAGAATGGAACAATGAATTACAGAGCAAAGCATTTAACTAAATTAACACATAAAGCACTTGTTTTTTGCAGGTGGGTAAACCCCACTCCACCCCCCCACCCCTGCTAATTATATATACCAACTCCGAGATCAAACCACTGTGGAGGAAAAAGCAAAACCCTGATTCCCACTGTACCACAGTTCAGAATAATGACAGTACCATTCTGTTCAATGATATGCCACAATGACAGTACCATTCTGTTCGATGATATGCCACAATGACAGTACCATTCTGTTTGATTATATGCCACAATAACAGTACCATTCTGTTTGATGATGTCACAATGACAGTACTCTTCTGTTTGATGATATGTCACAATGACAGTACCATTCTGTTCAATGATATGCCACAATGACACTACCATTCTGTTTGATGATATGCCACAATGACACTACCATTCTGTTTGATGATATGGCACAATAACAGTACCATTCTGTTTGATGACATGTCACAATGACAGTACATTCTGTTCGATGATATGCCACAATGACAGTACCATTCTGTTTGATGATATGCCACAATGACAGTACCATTCTGTTTGATGATATGCCACAATGACAGTACCATTTTGTTCAATGATATGGCACAATGACAATATCATTCTGTTCGATGATATGCCACAATGACAGTACCATTTTGTTCAATGATATGCCACAATGACAGTACCATTCTGTTTGATGATATGCCACGACAGTACCATTTTGTTCAATGATATGCCACAATGACAGTACCATTCTGTTTGATAATATGCCACAAAGACAGTACCATGTTGTTCAATGATATGCCACAATGACAGTACCATTCCGTTCAATGATATGCCACAGTAACAGTACCATTCTGTTCAATGATATGCCGCAATGACACTACCATTCTGTTCGATGATATGTCACAGTTCCATTCTTTGAGCTTTTTGGACTGATACTGTACTGTTCACTCATGGGCATGTTCAAAAATACTATGGGAACCCCAAAGAGCAGTACTCACTACTTCCTTGAAAATCTGTTGCTATATGTTTACTCTTTTTTTCTCTTTCACAAGTTTTTATTTGGTTTATATTTTGTTTTACATTCATTTTTATTAAAATTTATTTTGTTTTTTCTTATATGGAATTTGCCTATGTGCTCTGTTGGGCTTTAACTTACTGTTGCAAGTAACATAATTGAAATTGATCAGGCAAATAGTTAATCTTATCAAAACTTCTACTTAAGAATTTTTGAAGATAGTGGATTGGGACGTTCATAGCCATGAGCCATAACTTATTTAAATGTGTTTATGTAAAACTGTCATTCTGCATTACAGGACACCTTACAGTGGTCAACCAAGCCTTTGAACAAAGATTGCTTTCGTTAAATCTTGAGTTTATTCCTGTCTTTTCATGACCTTTTGTTCCTTGTGACATTAAGCATCAGAATCTCTCTGTCTACAGATGTACACTAGTCATACCTCTCAATCTGTTAATGCAAAATATCTGGACAAAGCATGACAAAATGGGGGTGCAAATAGGGACATATTTTAAATATTGCTCTTATAAATTTAGAAAGTTGCTAGGGTAACAGGATTTGTTTTAATATATATTTTCTGAAGGATTTGAAGTCTGAAACTCAAATGCATGTCATTATTTAGTGACTTCAATCCTGAGATCATTCCAGTGATTTGCCAGGAAAAAAGAGGCACAAGCCAAAAATATGAGCCAAAACACTCGACATTCTGCAAAAATCTGTACAGTTGAGAGGTATGACGCTAGCTTTTTTTTTTTTTTTTTTTTTTTTTTTTTTAACAGTAACTGAGCCTTGTCTTGCTAACATACACTGACATACTGGGTGATTTCTTATATGTTAGTTTTAAGAAAAGAGTAAAATCCCATTCATCTCTTGCAGGACTGTTTGAAGTAAAAGGCCTCAATCCCTTAAACAAATATTCATGGAACTCAGATCAGTGTGTATTAGAAAATCATTACAGGTCCTCTTGGTTTTTCCATTAGCAAGTAGAACAGTCTTTTCATGGAACTTCAGGGTAACAGACCTGGCCTGTATGAGGCCTAAACTACTGCATACAGTGATCCTTGACTGGTAATTCTCTGCCTTTTTTAAATATAAGAAAAATGTGTAATGTCTTTCACTAGCAAATTACACATTATTTCTGTCAGACGGTGTCCTATTTCAAGATAAATAATATGCTGTTCCAGTATGAACTGCATTTGTCTTTCAGATTCATCAGTGTTACCAGTGTAACCTGGTCATCTGTTTTTGATGTATAAGATATGCAGTGATTTGAAATTCCCTTTTTACTTTTTTTTCCTGAATAAGTGTGACATTGCTGTCAACCTTCTGTATACTGCACAGGTGAAACAATTCATACTCAAACCTTCCTTAGGTAGATTTTTTATTTTATTTTATTTTTCTACAGAATTTAAGATAGATTATTCTTTACTCAGTTAAGGGTGAATAAAATATTCCCCATCATATCATCTTACATTTAAGAATGGCCTCTGATTGTACTTCTTGACGTCTTAGTGCTTGATTCTTGACAAATCCAAGAATAACGGGGGGGGGGCAAAGGTTCAGAATAAGGGGCACATTTTAAATATTGCTCTTGTAAACTTAGAGAGTTGATAGAATAACAGGGTTTTGCCCTAACATGTTTTCTGAAGGATATGAAGTGTGAAACTCAAATATATACCATTATTTAGGAACTTCAATCCTCGATGATTTGCCAGAAAAACATCCATTTTATGAGGACAAAACAGAATATTAGTTAACAATTTTAGATATTCAGCTGGACAGTTGAGAGGCATGTCTCAGACTATCACCACCACATTATCATTATGCTTAGATTTACAACTTCTACCTCTTAATACAGGACAGTACCTATTTGGGAAGTTGTGTCTTATAAAAAAAAATGAAAAATGTTAAATGGTGTATAGTTTTAGTCCAAGAAATATGTTTTATGTTTCCCTAATTGTTGAATTAAATTATGATTCTTAATCTGTACCACTCTAATATGACTGGACACAAAAGAAATAACTAAGATTGTAGGAGAGTAAACCTTTATTTTGGCACTTAAGTAAAACACAATCTTTTGCTAATTTCTATAAAAATACAATTGCACAGCTAACAAAATGCCTGAGTTTAGACTTGCTGTCAGGCCATTGAAACTGCCCTAGGCAATATTTGGAATCACTGTGCTATGACTTCTTTCTAAATAAAACGTACTAGGTTTACCATGCATTCCTTGTCTTTAACATTATATGAACTGGCTCTATTCACCATGGTCTCTGCTACCCTAAACATAAAACCACATATAGAAATACCATGCTTATAAACATGCTCACCCATTAATTGTTATTAAATGTTACCAAGAAGCAGAAAAAAGCACTATGAGGTAAACTGTTGAAACAAAAAACACATCGTAGCAGGCTCCAAACCTTTTTGATAGTCCTATCCTGGACTATCAAAAAGGTTTGGAGCCTGTTACGGTTTGTTTTTTGTGATTAAATGCTACCAACTTCTTATCTTCACAGCCAGACTCATACTGACTTAGCAGAACTGATTTGTTGATGTCATCTATTATCTCAATAAGATTCCGTTAAACAAGTTTGTGTCTAACTATGGGCAGTCTACTGTGGAATCATTTTTGCATTACCAAGCCCAAACAATTGTTTTACCCATTGTTATTAAACTTAAACTGAAAACTTCATATGAATCATGCAACAATCCACACAAAATATATTGGCAAACTTTAAGTAACACCACTAGTGTTGTCATTCTTGAAAAATGATTTATTTGTGTCATTTTTACAATTGCCGTATCCTTGTATGTAGGTGGCAATCCTGATGTTTCTCCTTTGGAGAAATATCAGCATATCCAGCAATTGTGATAATACTAAACCACAATTATTTAATGAATGGTCAACGAATCTTATAGCCACCAAAACTTAAAACTGGGTATTCATTTCAATGTGCTCTATGTGTGTAACATCAAATTCGAAGCCTTATGTAAAGACTTCTAGGAGTGTACAACTTAACAATAATGGATCACTAATTAAAATGGCCTTTTAAATATTTGCAAGGTCCCTACATTTTAATTCTCATTTGAAAAACATTCCATAATGGCCCTGATGTTATATGAAAGCTATTCTTCATTAGCTCTGTATTTACCCTTGCCAGTTCAACAAATGTGCTATAATTGCATAGGTTAGTACTAAGCTAACTGTCCTTTGGGGCCATTTTTAGACTAGCCAATTACCCCATGTGAGACTCAAACCTTGCACCTTGTGTCTGCAAGGTAAACACCTTAACTATTATGCCAAGATCCCACCTATAACTTCTTGCAATCTTCTGGTAGTTATTGAATACTATTACCTATGATTGCTGCCATGTCTTTTTTTCTTTACACTTATAAATCAAATTGAGAGCCTCTCTTTCTAGTCTGTAACTTATATTAAATAAGCATGACATCTGGATTATATAACTTAGCTACCTTATCTTAATAATTAGATTTTTATAATACTTCTGAATTCTTTACAATCTGTGAATCTGAGCCACATTGTAACTACATATTTCAATGCAGTATTCAATGTGTGGTCTTACCACTGTTTTATAGATAGGTAACAAATTCTTAGCATCCCTGCTAGGTCAACAGCATGGGATGTCTTTTTATGGCAGAGTATGTTTTTACTATTACAGTTCGCATGTTTGAATCAAAACTCCGGTCTGAGCTAACAATGAGGCCCAAGTCCTCAACCATATTATCCATAGGGATTATTTTACCTATTACATACAGTTACCTTAAGTTCTTGACACCAAAGTAGAGTTTTTTTACTTCTATGCACTGAACACCATGTTGATGTTCATTACACATTCCCCAGTCCTATCTAAATGTACCTACAATCTGGATTAATCTTCCAAATTTGTCACAACTACCCCCACCTTAGTGTTGTCTGCAAACCTACTGACTCACATGCCTTCCTGGTGCAGAAATTCTGACTTTATTTTTATAGCAGTTTCAGTTCAACAGTAATGCCAGTTAAATATTTCTGATGGTCTCCTAATTTGTATTTTTATTATGGAGTCTGGCAGTCATGCCTAGCCCCCCAGCAGGATAGCATTTACATGGACAGAAGGAAGACTGTACAGCCTGCCACTTTATATGACCACATTCCTCACCTTTGACACCAAACATCACCTCCTAGCCACTCTGTATGACCATACATTAAACATTTGACAGCAAATGTATCCTGGCAGCCACTGTGAATGACCCCATGCCTTACCTTTGACAGTATAAATCTCTTGATATTCCATATAGGTGCCTCCTTTATATGAATATCAGCTAATAAATGACTGCTATACTTAAATTTGTAAATATTTTACACAGAAATAGAACTATTTCCATTAAAATACACTATGCAGATAATTATAATAAAAGCGTTCATGTACTTAACATTTTCTTTCTTATAATCACACCTCACATTGTTTTTTTTTTTACTTTTAACATTTTGGTAGCCTTCCTTGTATCCTGCTGTTAATGGTCCTTAATATTCCTTTCAGAGACTTCTTGTCACAAGAAACTGCCTCACTTGGTTATCCCTGCTTTAATGAAGACAAACATTCAATTAGTTTGCCTCACATGCTTAGATTCTGTGCATTTTTATGCACCTCACATATTTTATTCTGAGCTAGTGAGAATTCTCTGCTAGAGATATTTTTCTTGACTGTAAAACATGAGGAGCTTAAGCATCTGTCTGCAGATTCTAAATCAAAATCCTATAATCAGGTTAGAAGTGTGAGAAAATAAATGTGACAGTCGCAATAACCCCTCCAGCAACACAGACTCTCAGATTAAATTGAAAATCAACTATACCTCTTTTACAAGAACAATAATGTTCAGAAAGATTTTTTATGCTTAATGAGTCATTTAATATCCTTTGCTTATGGACTGCTCAAGTGAAGGTTTTTCAAATACAATTCAGTGAGAATTTGGTGATGTCTGATTTAACTGTTTAATTTCTTCTTCTTCTTGTAGTCCTTTTATAAAATGATTTTATAGTAGAAGTTAAACGAAAGATTATACTGAGAAATTATACTAATTTTGAAATACAGAAAAAGACCAAATTATGCCAGTATCTTACACTGCAGTTTCTAATTTATTTAACTTCTTATATATAATTCAAGTTCCTAAGTAAATAAAAATTCCTGACAATCTGATTTATCCTCAATCTGTCTCTTTTCTGAATTTTCATAACTAAAAACATATATACATACACACACACACACACACACACACACACACATATATATATATATATGTGTGTGTGTGTGTGTGTGTGTGTGTGTGTGTGTGTGTGTGTGTGTGTGTGTATAAGTCCACTTCTGAATCTTGAAATACTGAAATATTGAATTTCAGTATTTCGAGACCAGAATGTCGAAAGTGCAGTTATTCAAAAATGCACTTTAACGAATCTATGTTTATCGAATCTGAGATAGTTGTGCTGCATTGCATGTTTTATAGTGTACTGTCTCTTTAAGGTGTAGTTTGGTCTGGGATTTGTACTTGGTTGCCGATGTGTATCTATTTACATAGATTCAGGTAGGTGTTTACTTTTTCAGGGTTTTGGATAGGGATTTGTTAATTTTTATTTGGGAGGAGTTGTATAAGTAGGTTGGTGTAGGGCACATAGAAGTAGGTGTTTTTTCTTTTTTCATGTTAGTGCGACCTCAGAGTTGGTATATATAAGTAGTGTGGCTGTGGTGGGTACAGCCCCCGTTATTCCCCCATCAAAAATGTGTGTTAGCTTTGTTTCTGTTGAGTTTTCTACTTATGTTTTGGGGAGGGTTGGATGTTGTGGTTTTTTTTTTCGTAATTTTGCATTGTCAGTATTTTGTATTTTCATGTTTATTGCCATTTGGTATTCTGGTCTCAACATACTGAAATTCAATATTTTCAATATTTCAGTATTTCAAGATTCAGAAGTGGATCTATATATATATATATATATATATATATATATATATATATATATATACATACACACACACACACACACACACACACACACACACACACACACACAGACAGACACACACACATATATATGTATATAGTATTACAAGATCATAGGAGATTACTAGGCTATTGACCCGATGGTCATTTCAAGCCTAGCTGTTTCATCCCAATGTAATGGGATAGAAATGTTAGTTAATACCCAAGATTGCATTTAGTAATGACTGCCCATGTGCAGGAGGGTTGTAGGTGCTATTCCTGGTAAAAATTTACTGTGGCTCATCCACTCATCCAGGTTCCTTCTGAACAGTGTCATAGAGGTGCTCTGTTTCACATGAATAGGTAGCCTATTCCAAAGACACAGAAGTCACTGGGAGATAAATCTGTCCCTCCAGCATGTCCTATTTAAGTCACAGATCATATTTAGGTCCCTGGAATGGATGGCCTTAGTCCCATTTCATTTACAGATATTATTATGATTATTATTATTGATATTTGTTGACCGGGAAAGTCCACTGGGCCCAATGACTCATTTTCAGTGGAGGCCCGGGGAGAAAAGTTCCATACAACCACAGAAATTTTTACATAGCATCAGTTTAACTTTGAAAGTCAATATAGTTTTTGCATAATACAAACTGCAGTAGATATATAAGACAAATACATATTATAGAGGTATACAATGCAAGAAAATAAACCCCGTGTGTTAAATGTTTAGTACTTCTGTTTGTATATTCTCATAACTAAGAATACTGTTTAATCTGTTTATTCAGCCACAGAAATAAAGAAAACAAGAGAGATTGGGTACAAAGACAGATAGTGTAAATTGCAACTATATTAAGTTAGTAAAATTATTTGTAGTGTATAGTGCCCAAAACATTTAAGGTGGTTTAATCATATGACTACAAAAACAGACATGTTTATTGCAATAGTGTTCTTTTAGTGCAAATGTAAATGTTTTTAAAGAGTCTAGTTGTGTAATAGAGAGAGGGAGCACATTCCAAAGTTTGGCAATGGTATGGGAACAGAGACATTGTCCAGCTCTTTTGTTGGGTTTAGTTATGGTTAAGAGTTGTTTGTTAGAGGACCTAAGATGCCATGTAGGGATGTGTGTTTGTAATATAGTCTGAAGGGATGGGCAGTAGTTTGGATTATTTAGTAGTCTGTGGTTGAGAGTAAGTTGGGAGTAATGTATGTAATGAGGGAACTCAAACCAGTTTATAGATTTAATGGCCAGGCAATGATGTGTGCGAGCTGGCATATTGGAGACAAACTTAGCTATTTTATAGTTGCACGACTGCAGTTTGTTCAGGAGAGATGTGTGTAGGTTAGTGAAAATGGGGCAACCATAGAGGGTAGAAGTAGACTATTAGATAGTTTCTACTTAGTAGACTTGTCCAAATAAATGTTATGCCTATAGAGTTTGCCAAGCTTAAATTGTTTTTTTTTTGATTTGGCTGAGTATATGATTCTCAAAGTATAGTTTGTCATCAATTGTGATGCCAAGTAGTTTGGCTGTTTTTACAATTTCAATTTCTGTATTGTTTTGAGAGAATATTATAAAGTCTATTGTTAGAATTTTGGTTGTGAAGAATAAAAGTTTAGATTTTTTTGGGATTAAGTAGCAGTTGAGATTTATTAAGCCAGGATTTGATGGAAGTAAATGCATTTTGTGTTAACTTTAGGAGATCTGAGGTGTTGTTAGAGGATGAAATTATAGTTGAATCGTCCAGGTATTAAATGAGTGTAATTTGCAGGGATGCTTTATGGAGATTATTAATAAATATGTTAAAAAGCAAGGGCCAAAGAATAGACCCTTAGGGAACACCTGTGTTGTTGTGCAGGTAATTGGATTGCTTACTTTGCCATCTAACAGATTGTTTTCTGTTGTGTAGATAGTTATGGAACCAGGTTAGAGTGTATGGGAGCAGTTTATGGTCTCAAGTTGTAAAAGTAGTTTTGAGTGGGACACTGTATCAAAAGCTTTTGATAGGTCTAGTAGGATCACTGATGTTAGTAGGCCTGCATCAAGAGCTTTGTATACAGTGTTGGTAAATGACAGTAAGACTGTTGTTGTGCTGTGTGCTGGCTGAAAACAATGTTGGGTGGGTGCGAGTAGGTTATTGTCTGTGAGATGTTTTAGTAATTGAGAATGAATACACTTTTCTATAATTTTAGATAGAGGTGAAAGTATGGAGATGGGGTCTCAGTTAGATAGATCACTGGTGTTACCGCCTTTGTGAAGGAGAGTAATGACTTTTTCCATAGCTGTGGGACATATGATTCAGAGATTGATCAGTTAATGAGAATGCTAATTGGAAGAGCTATAAAATCTGCTGAAAGTTTTAAGTATTTAGCTGGGAGGCCATCGGAAGCAGGGGATCATGGTTTTAGTTTTGAGAGCAGTTTACGAACTAGGGAGGTGAGTACTAGCTGTAATGTAAATAAAGGAGTGGATGGGTTTTTGTTGCAGCAAGTTCATTAGGTTTGGGCCTGAGATTGCATTGTAAGCCAAGCATAAGTCTCCTCTAAGAACTCTATATGATACAGGGTAAAGTGACAGGGACTTTAGTCGGTCTGTGTAAGGCATATGCTGGAGTCCCTTGATCTTCTTTATTAGAAACATCTGAGGTCTCTCTAATTGCTTCAGGTGCTTTGCATGGTACATGCTGAATGGTGCATTATACTCAATTATTTGCCAGATTAGTGCTGAGTATACGAGGGTTATTACCTCTTTTGCTATTGCGTTCATGCCTTTACTAATCAAGTGTGCTATGTAGAAAGCTTTCCTTACTACAGTAGACACATGGTGGTCGAAGTTTAGGTGGTGGTCAACTTCTGAACCCAAGCCCCTTATCACTTCATTGGTAGTTAAGGTATTGTTGATTTGATAGTATGAAGTGACTTTTTTTGTGCTGGAGGGGATGATGATGCATTTCTTTGCATTCAGTTTGAGACTGTGACTAAGACATCGGTCATTGGTTTGCATAAGACCCTCCTGGAGTTCACTGGCATCATTTGGGGATTCAATAATAAAAGTAAAGAAAATAGAATAACATGAATAATCTTCAGCTTCAGTATATAGTTTATTTGGTCACAAAGGAAGCTATCTCTAAGACTTTTTTACCTGAGTTATAGTAAGTGTCTGTTTATTTTCATAGTTCAGCTCTTACCACTCTGTTCACCCTCACTCTGCTCAGGCTCACTCCACTCTCCTACCCTACCCACATTCCCACCCACCCCCACTTCAAATAGATCTGTCTCTAGCCAAACCACACACCCTTAGGATGTCAAACTTATCAGCACTCTAATTTATTAATTACCTCCAACTATAATATACCCTCTCTCTCACTTTCTACACCCCTCAGTCTTACTATTAACCTTATCCCTATCCCCTCCATACCTATTAAAACATAACACATCCTACTCTAACTACTCCCCCATCTACCATCACATATTATCCCTCTATCTCCACCTATCTGCCATCTTTGTCTCACTAAAATTTAACTACTACATGTGTTAAATATACCACATATCACTAGACTACAATTTAATACAAAACTCAGTATAAGCTAATCCCAACCCCATGCAAATCCCTCAACTCATAATGCTGACTGTATACTGCCTTCTATTCATATCTCTCTCAACAGCTGCTCACCTAACAACATATCCTGCACACCTGCCCTTCCAACAAACTAACATCAAAACTACAACAGCCAAACCCTACCATAGAGTAACCTCTCACTTCATAATATCTTCACACATCTTCAATACCACCTCCTTCGACCATGCCACTATTATAATTCTAGCTCTTGCACACACTCCAAAAAAGATTTCTTTTAGATATCATAAGCAGAATTCTAAATTTTTACATGCAATAATAAACATTGCTAATAAGCTAAAAATATGTTGAGACATTTACCCAAACCCAGAGCTAAACTTCTCCCCCTCAAGCTCTCCTCAGGTTCAAAATATATTTAACCTGCATCATAAAACTACTGACCTAGTAATTCTAAATTTAAATCTTAGAAGCATTGTCAATAAGGTTCCTGAATGTCATGCTACCCTTTCCCTTTACTCCCCAGATATTGTTATACTAACAGAGACATGGTTAAAACCTCACATTACATACAACGAAATCACTCCTCCTAGTTATAATATACTGAGAGTAGATAGAAAAGAAAAAAGAGGTGGAGGTGTAGCTATAGTATTCAAGAACATCCTTAATATTCAACCTCTAAATATAAATATAAGTACCACAAACAACACCAAGATACTTCTAACTAATCTACAAACCAATCCCAACAAAGATATAGCCATCATAGCTATCTATAGCCCCCCCAGGGAACAATATCGCCATGATTGAGCTGCTCCTTCAAGCCATTACAGATGTCATCAACTATGAAACTATCATCATAGGAGACCTCAACACTGACTGGTCAGCATGTAATGCCGATAACCACAGTAATTATTCAACCTCTATGGCTTTACACATATTATCCAACACCTACTAGAATAGATACAAAAACAAATAAACAGTCAATCATTGTCTGGACCATGATTAACAAACCATTAAACTATCAAAAGTCTGGAGGTTTGCCAGGCAGTCTCAGAGACCATACACCCACCTATCTAGTCAGGCAACATACTAACCCCAGAAGATTTAGCATGTACCACCAAATCCAAAATAAACACTTCAATCCTCAAAACCTGATAAACATTCTAAAAAAACTCTGTTGGATCCCACTCAAGAACCTAACCCTAGATGCTGCTGTAGAACATTTTAACACCACTGTCCTTAGCATTTTCAGTACTCTTGCACCACACAGTATAATCCATGTAAAATCAAACTATACCCTTTGGCTTACTCAAAAAACTGAAACCCCTTTCAAAGTAAGAGATAAAGCTTGGGCAGTATGGCATGCAAACAAAACCCAGTCTAATTGGTTAGTTTTTCAACAAATTAGAAATAAGGCTAAATTCCATATTAGGTTAGATATAAAACTACTACACCAATGCTCAAATAAAACACCAAAGGAACCCACAAAAAATTTGGTATGCAATAAAAAAACACCCTACAACCAGGACAAGCCTCCACCCCTTCTCCTACAATACCTAACAGGTCAGGTAACATTGCTGAGCACTTCAATATATATTTTACTGAAATTATCATATCCTTGACCAAAAACAACCAAATCAAACAAAAATACATCTATCCCAACCAGCAATAGTGATGAAACTTTTTAAATTCAACCTGTTCCCACCAAATTCATAGAAAAACTACTCAAAATGCTCAGACCAACTACTGTCAAAGTGGATAACCTACCATCTGAATTCCTAAGAATAGCAGCTGAAGCCATTGCCTATCCAGTATCAATACTAATCAACCAGTCCATCACTGAACAATATGTGCCCTCCATATGGAAAACCTCACACATAATGCCCTTATATAAAGGTAGAACATCAGCAGAACTTACAAGTTACAGACCAATTGTCATCCTATTCCCATTATCCAAAATCTTGGAAAGGTGTATACACTCCCAACTTCTGCACTACCCTATAACAAATAACCTTCTACCCAAATCCCAACATGGCTTTAGACACCATCACAACACCACTTTAGCTCTCCTCAGCTTCATCAACACCATAAACCAATACAGAAATGAAGAGAAAAATAGCACCATCCATTTTTCTACACATGTCAAAAGCTTTTGACACTGACGACCATGACAAACTATTAGCTGTTCTCACAAACCTAAAACTCAATCAATCCGCCCTCACATGGATCCAAAGTTACCTAACAGATCATCAGCAGGCAGTAAAGTGGCAACAAGACCTCTATCCTGTTCTCCCAGTCACTCTAGGTGTTCCACAGGGGTCCATTCCTGGTCCCCTCCTGTTTATTAGTTTTACCAATGGTTTTTAGCACTGCCACCCCCCCCCTTGCCACCATAATTCAATATGCAGATGACCCTACTATTAACTGTGCAGCACCAACCTTACTTACCGATACCAACATCTGGTTATCAAACACACAGCTCATACTCAAGCCCAATAAGACTAAACTTATGTTATTTCAATCTACTAGACCTTCAGAACTTCCTCCTAACTTCTATATTACTGCCAGGGACAATACAAAAATCAGGCCTAAATCCCAAACAAAACTACTAGGAGTTATAATTGATAACAGGCTGAGATTTGATGTACACATATCACATACAATTAAAGAAGTTCACAAAAAATGGGAAACCTATATAGAAATAAAATTCTCATAACACACAGTTCTAGAGTAGGTATTGCAAGGACCCCCCCCCTTCTCCCAACCGTCCTTTATGCCTCAGCAATTTTCACAAACTTAAAAAAGTCTGACATAGAAAGTATAGAATCATGTTATAACAAAATAGCAAAATTTGCTAATGGATCACCATACAGAACCCACCACTGCCTTAATCTTAGAAAACTCACCTGGCTTGAACTACCACAGCACCTTACCTACAATAAGCTCACCATGTCCCACAAACTACTCTACCACCCTGAAAAAACTCCTGCTCTTTTCCATATACTTCATCCATACCCCAACCAACACACACATCGTTCTGTAAATAAAGCATTTTACAAAAATCTACAGGAGACTTTCTTTACTCTTCCCGTTTAGCTAAAGCCTGGAATTTACTACCTTACAGGATTAGATCCACTATCAACCCAATGTTGTTGTTTGTCTTTCGGCTTTTCCCGGTAAGGGGTCACCACAGCCGAACTCTGGTTCACTAATGATTGGCAGTAGATGTTTACGAAATGCCGAGGTGTCAGCTCGATGCTCAATCTTCAATGAAGACACGCCCATTTACGCACGCATGTCTTTTGAACACTACCCAACCGCAGGGAGGACATGCACAGAAGGCACTCCCAAGCCCAGCTGAGAATCGAACAGGAGAACCTCTTGCTGTGAGGTAACAATGCTACCGCCATACCATCAACCCAATACAATTCAAAAATACTTAAAAATCATCTGAAACATGGCTTTGCTCATGTAACTCTCCAGGCTAACCATTGTATTCTCATTTCTCCCCTCCATCCCCTAAACTTCATCCATAGAAGAATCTAATGCTCAACCTTCCTAGGCTATATTCTCTGTGAACCTCATGCTCTTACTAGCCATCTGTAAATACACTCAAAATCATGTGCTCTGCTCAGCTATATGTAAGTACACATGGTATTAAAACCTATTGTATTATTTTACTCAACTAACCAAACTATCCCAACTTATTCTTATATGTATAGGGTTACACTTCAGAATCTCAAATTACAGAAATCTTGAATTTCAGTAATTCGAGACCATGAAGCCTAAAACCAGAATGCCGAAAGTGCATAAGAGCAAATTTGAATATCCCAAATCCGCGCTTATGCATTTCCAGTGCATCGCGTGTACTGTTATAGTGCCTGAAATTGCAGGTGAGTGAGCGTTTGTGTGTGTTTTTGTACATTGTATGTATGGGTAAGGGTAAGGAGGTGTTACTGTGAGTGTGAGTGTTGGATTTGTTGGTGTTTGTGTATGTGTGATGTGTATCTGTGTGCGAGTGAGTGGAGGATGGGGTGGTGTGAGGTTTTTTTTTTTTTTTTATGTTATGTGCGACCTTGGAGTTGGTATATATAAGTAGAGGGGTGTAGGGGGCACAGTGTGGCACCCTGTGGTGTAGGGTTGTGTGGTTTGTGTGCTGTAGGTGGAATGGTGTGTGTGTTATATGATGTATGATGTATGTATGTTCATGATTGTGTGATTCGGGATTGTGGGTTTTGTGAATGGTTTGACTTTATAGTCTCAGGTTACTGAAATTCGGGATTTCAGTAATTTGTCTTCACTACTACTTATTGTACTATTATTTTAAACCTGACAAACTATATATCATTATACAGTTTTGTATTATTCCTAACAATGCATGTATTTTCTTATTATGTGATGCAATATGAATTTCATGTTGTTGTGTCTTTCGGCTTTTCCTGATTAGGGGTCGCCACAACGGAACTCTGGTCCGCTAATGATTGGCAGTAGATTTTTACATGCCGAGTTGCCAGCTCTGACACATAACCTTCAACGAAGTTACACCCATTCACGCATGTCTCCACACAGAAGACGCTCTAGCTGAGAATTGAACCGGACAGCGTCTTACCGTGAGGTGACAATGCTACCGCAGCACCACCACGCGATAGCTGTGGTGTACCTGTCAACAAACTTTTATTGCATTATTTAATACTATGTGGAGGTTTTCTCCCCAGGCCTCCTCTGAAAATGGGCACTGCTCAGTCAGAATTTCCCAGTAAATAAATGTAAAATAAATAAATAAATAAATAATTGCACCGGTTTTTCAGTCATCTGCAAACTTGGTCAGCCACAACCCCTGAATTTTGACTTCAACTTCTGAGAAGTATACATACCAAACAGTAGGGAGCCCAGCACTGTCCCTGTGGCACCCCACTGGTAACAGGTCTGCTGGTTGATGTGGAATCACCCACTTTGAAAGTGTGTCCAGATTATGAGCCAGTTAGCAACCCATCTCACAACAAAGGAGTTTACATTTATTTTGCTAAGTTTATCAGTAATTCCTGAGTGTAGGATTGTGTCAAAAGCCTTTGCCAGGTCGAGGTATGCTGTGTGCATAGATTTCCCCTCATTAATGCTCCTGGTCACATTTTCAAGAAAATCAACAAGATTTAACAGGCAGGATATGCCCTTGACAAAGATGAATTGGGTAGGATCCAGGGTTTGGAGGTCACCTATGTCTTTATTTATGAGATCCATAATGATATGTTCCATGGCTTTACAGATGAGGCTGGTCAAGCTTATGGATATATAATTCCCTGGGTCTGATGCTAGGCCACCTTTGTGGAGGGAGTTTGATATTTTAGTGAGGACCAGATCTAGGGTATTTGTTCCTCTTGTCAAAGTATGAACAATTTGTCCCAGGGAATTTGAGTTAACAAAGTCAAGGAACCTTTGCACTAGCAGGTTAGGGCTAGTGTAGATTTATCAGTTGATGGTGGGATAATTGAAATCTCCCATAACCAGAGTGTTTGGTAATATTTGGATTTTCTCAAGTTTGGTCAAGTAGACTTCATGCACGTCATGACCCATGGAGGAGATCTATAACTGGCTATGACTTGAATGGGGGTCTTAACCACTGTAACCTTAACTTGGAGTAACTCCATGGAGTTGTCCAGTCTAAATAGACATGATTAAATGTATCTCTAATATAGATAGAGACACAGCCTCCTTAGGTTCTCATATGTTCATTTTGTGGTCTGAAGGTGTGGAAGACATTGTATCCTTACAATGCTGGTGTACACTCTGAGGCCTTGAACCAGGTTTCTTTGGCTGCACACACATCTACATCTTCCTGTAATAGAAGTGCTTCCAGTGTGTATAGTTTTTCATTTAAGCTCCTAGCATTTAGGAGCCTGACTCTGGTTTTGTTATGATTAACAAATTTCATGTCAGTAAGTTTTTTTTTTGTGACTTTGCCTGAAAAAGGCACTATGGAGGAGGCAAGAACTGTTGCCAGCAGCCGAATGCCTAGAGTTGCTAGGTGCAAAGCTTCTCTGGCAAAGCAGTGAGGTTTGTCAACCATGGCTTCCCAGGCTGACAGGAACTGGATCTCCTTTGAATGACTCCAAAAACTAAGACAATTATTGAAATCAATCATTTTTTGTTTATACTGTGGCATCATTCTGGGAGAGGGTAGTATTCTGCTCAAGGTTAGGAACATACCTGCCTGGGACATGTACTCAGAGGGCTCAATCATGTCTCTCTTCATAATAGTCCAGTGAGGTACATCTCAGGTTGTTCACTCCAACATGAACTATGACAGATTCATAATAGTACTTGTTGCTGAGAGATCTGAGTGCATGTATGATCTGATGAATCCTGACACCAGACAGGCAGCTGACTGTGACTTTCTCCTCAGTGGATGAATATTTCTGCCTGGCTTTTTTCTTGTTTCATAATAGTTTCAGTTAACTAGAAGGATTTCGTTGACTGGAAAAGTGCTAAGGATGAGGACTACACTAATGTGCCACAGCTGTAACTAAGGGAAAAAACTGTTGAAGTAACCATTTGAATATGGCACACAATTGCACTGCAGTGCACAATGCTGCATGATACACAAACAAGCAGAAACCTGCTCAAATGCAGGGCTTAAATACCAGAAGCTAAAAACTTGAAAAAAAAAATAAAAAAGGTTCAAAAAGAGCATGCTTATTCCAAGCCATAGACCAACCACCCTTCACCAGGCAAGTTCCAATCAGCACAATCCTCTCACTAGAGTGCAGAAATGCCCCCTTCCAATCCATGATGGCCTGGAAAATGTGCTCAGAACAAACAGCCATTACAAACAGACCCAGATGCAGCAAATTTGTATCTGGACTATGATACAGTTACAAGCTACCCTAGTTTCACTGGGAACCACTAGAAAATGTTTAACACAGCAGGGAAAATAGCAGTGAGACACTAAAAAATTTTAAAAACAGGAGTACATCAGCAAGGATACTCTACAGAATGTTTTAAAAAGCTTATAAATCAGTTTTATAACAATGTTGGGTGGGAAAACAAGAATAAGCAGAACAGATTGCTTTACAACAGTGAGAAACACCAGCAAATACTTAACAAACAGTAAAAATAGCAAAAAGAGCTTAGTAAACTGTTAAAACAGCAATAAAATTTGATTTAACAGGTACAGTAAGGCAGACAATTGCAATGCAAAAGTGTAGATTAATACACAGTATAAAAATACAGTATTAAAGTATGTGGCAGGCAATAAAAAAGTACAGTAAATAGTATAAATAAAAAAAAAAAAAACAGGTAGCTTATAGTTGTTTGGAAGCTCAGAAGCCTCTAGTCATCTGGTATTTCAGCTCAGAGTTGTGGCTGGTAGCCCACTTCAGATCAGCTTGGTAGAAACAAGCAGAAATCTGCTCAAATGCTGGGCTTAAATACCAAAAGCTAAAAACTTAAAAAAATTAAAAAGGTTCAAAAGAACCAATGAGGATGTTTATTCCAAGCCACAGACTAACCACCCATTACCAGACAGGTTCCAATCAGCACAATCCTCTCACTAGAGTGCAGAAAGGCCCCTTCCAATCAAAGATGGCCTGGAAAACATGCTCAGAATAAACAGCCATTACAAACAGACCCAGATGCAGCAAACCTGTATCTGGACTATGATACAGCTACAAGCTACCCTAGTTTCTTTGGGCACCACTAGAAAATGTTTAACACAGCAGAAAAGTAGCAGTGAGACACTAAAAAATGTTTAAAACAGCAGAAAATCGGCAAGGAGACTTTAAGGAATATTGT
Source organism: Protopterus annectens (assembly GCF_019279795.1). Taxonomy (NCBI): domain Eukaryota; kingdom Metazoa; phylum Chordata; order Ceratodontiformes; family Protopteridae; genus Protopterus; species Protopterus annectens. Next base: position 447,823,660 of record NC_056734.1, on the reverse strand, counting down.
AAACAGCTAAAAATTAGTTTTTATAACACTGCTTTGCAGGAAAACCAGAACAAGCAGAACATATTGCTTTGCAACAGTGAAAAACATCAGAAAATACTTAACAAACAGTGAAAATAGCAAAAAGAGCTTAGTAAACAGTGAAAACAGGGATAAAATTTGATTTCACAGGCACAGTAAGGCAAACAATTGCAATACAACAGTGTAACTTAGTACACAGTATATACATACAGTATTAAAGTAGGTGGCAGGCAATAAAACGTGCAGTAAATAGTATAAATAATCAAAAAACAGGCAACTTATGTTTTTTTTGGAAAATCACAAGCCACTCCCTCTCTTTCTCTCCTCTCTCGATAAATATATATATATATATATATATATATATATATATATATATATATATATATATATATAAAGCCCCTGCACTGACCCAGTAATCAAGGAGCCTCAATACTCACTACTAGCACCAGTGAGGAATGAACACATTGGGAGGAGGGTCTATATTATAGTATCAAAGTTTTTAAACTTCAAATGTTATAATATCAACCCATTTTTGTCAAAAACTTAAAATAGCAAAGCCACAGAACTTCGAAATCTTACCTAGGGTAAGATTTTGGTTGTCCATTCTATGGCTTCACTATTTACTCTACTGTGGTGGGAAGGTTATGGACTGGGGTAAGGTAAGTATGTGAATGGAGGTTACAGATCAGGTTAAGGTAAGTGTGGGAATGGATCGGGGTATGGTGAGTTTGCGATAGTGACATTAGGGTTAGGGAGCAGGTAAGGTGAGTGTGTGATAGGGACTTTAGGGTTAGGGAGCGAGTAAGGTGAGTGTTCGGTAGTTTGGGGCTTTAGCGTTAGGGAGCAGGTAAGGTGAGTGTACGGTAGTTAGGGACTTTAAGGTTAGGGTTGGGTAAAGGTGAGTGGATAGGTAGTAGTGTAGGGTTAGAATTATGGTTTTGTTAAGTGTATGTGTGCGGTTTATTTATTTTGGTGTGCTTGTGATGTGTGTTTGTGTTTCGGAACAGCAAATTCTTTCCCTGGGAAAACATTCGCTGTTCTGTATTTTCGATATTTTGTGGTTTAGATATTTTAGGTACAATGAAATAGCATTCACGATTTAAATTGTATGATAGGGTAATATAAACGCTTGGAGGATAACAAGTACACACACAGTAAAGTACAATTTCCCTTAACAGCACACAGAGATCACAGTCTGTCTGGGGATGGTTTCTCTCTCTTTCTCCAGATCCCCAATAAGACTCCCCACTGGCACAGCTAAAGGGTTGAGATCTCAGCTGAGGGGCCAAGCCAAAACCTCCAGCACCCTCTGTCCAACCAGTGCTTCGTGTCCCTGCCCAATTAGTTGACACACGCGCGCACAAACACACACACATGCACACACACACACACACACACACACACACACACACACACACACACACACGCACACACACACACACTTTGAGATTTAATTAATACACAAACACACACCTAAGAAAGGCTGGGACAGGTTTAATAGCTATGTGCCTTTCTGCCCAGGCTATAAGGTAGTACCAGCTGCCACCAGCCACTACTTATCAACTACTTTTAAGGCCCTTACCAAAGAGTGCTCAATCTTACTGTGTAATGTTACTATTATCCAAATGGTAAGTGTGACCAAGACTTTCAAGGCTATTTAGGAGTGGCTTGTACAGTGTCAACAAATACATGCAAGTTCTCTAAGAGCTTTAATATCTCTAAACAAACCAGCCACAATTAAAAGATTCAAATATATTTAATAATAAATAATAAAAGAACAAGACAATGCTCAAACAGCACAGTACCTACAGAGTTCAGAATCACAAGAAATATTTTAAAACAACATTGTAGGGCAGTCTCAAATACGGAAAACATCTAAATTAATCTTTACTATATTCCGATCTATACTTAAAAGATACTATGCCATAAATAACTTACAGAACAAGGCAAATGCAGATGATAAGTGCTGAATGGATGTTTCTAGATCCAAGACAAGACACAAAATGCACAGACTTTCTCTGAGAGAGTTCTTAAATTAATAATACACATTACTGCTGGGTTTTCTCAGATGACATCATTCTTTGTCACTTGCTTTCAGTTCCCAGGCTAACAGAAACTTAGGAAAATGTAACAGTTCTCAGTGAACAATGCATGTCTTTCAGATGTTTGCTCAGAACTGGAAGTTGGAAAACAAATGTTTTTACATTTTAGACCTAGTAATTACTTCTCTCCAAGACAATAGAAATAAACATCTAGCTCTAGACATTGTGTTTTCTTGTTGCACTTGCACTGAAACTACTTTTTATAGCACATTGCAAAGCACTTTTAATTTCAACTTATTTTCTTGAAGTTTAGCAAGTTAACGCTGCATGTTCCAGCTTCTACTATTAAAACATACATTTGCACAGGTATATAGTTGATATACATTTCTGTTCTTTTCTAGTAGGGTACACTGTGGTTACATTTTTGGAGTTCAGTACAAATATATATATATAGATATATATATATATATATATATATATATATATATATATATACACTAATAAGTTGTTTTCATAAATAGTCACACAGCATTTCTTCTGAACCTTGTTGCTGGACACTTCATAGCCTCTAACATATAGGTGTCTATGCATATGAAGTGAAAAGTATAAAACTTAAACATGCAGTAATAGCACACCTGCTAATTCAGATTGACACTTACTTGGAAATAAGCATGTTCTTATTGAGTAAGGGATGGAATTTAAAAGGAATAAATGCATTGCTTAACCTTAATGCCAAGTGCCTCATCTACATATATAATAGCAAGTAAAAGAATAACAAGCAGTCTTTTAACAGGAGACATATAGCCTAGCATACAGCAACCATAGTGGAGAGCATGCTGTATCAGCTATAACACTTAAGGCAGTACTGGAATACAGCATATAGTTTTGTAAATTTTTTTTTTTTAATTCAACCATTTTCTTCCAAGAATATTTCAAATACAGATAAAAATGTTCCACCTTTGGCAAGACATTCTGTTGAATGAACATGCCAATCAGCTATTCTTGCTAATTAAGGTGCATAAGATTAGATTCAGCTTCGCCAAATCACTAAAATATTTTGTGTACTATGCCTAAAGAAACTTCCCACAGCAGCATTGAAATACATGCATTTCTTTTTACAACATGGTGAAGCTTCAGATGAAAACAATGACAATGATTATCATACTTCACGGTTTTCCCAACAGGTGACTGAGGGCCTGTTGATTGAGTTCTACCTGAAACCAACTGACTGAAAAAAAAAATCACCTGCCAATATAGATCAAAGGTTAGTTTCTTAAGGACAATGGGGTTGTTGTCCGTGCATGGCCATTTTCTTCTTTAATGGGTTCGTTCTTTTCCCTCTGCTTTGGGGCTATGATCATATTTTCTTTATGTTCTTCGTGAGCTCACTCTTTGCATGGGAAGTAATTGCTTAATTTGATGTATGCTGGTGGGTTCTGTGGGAAATTTGCTCCTGATCAGTTGTGCTCAAACAATGTTTTTATGAATGATAGTGTTTCAGTCATTCACAGGAAAAGCATATTTTTTTCAGGAGATTTTTGGGAAGACAGCACTTAGCTGGTAGTATACTGTTAGCATGCTGTAATCTTACCTGCTTGGCTTTGTGAATGTACCACGGGCAGATAATATTGAAGGTAAACATGACAAAAACTCTGCCCGATTCTTTACCTGGAATGAGAATCACTCATAGAACTGTAATGAATGTCAACCTAAGTAAACTGGAATGTAGTTTCACAAGTAACTGCAGGTTAGCTCCTAAGTCTATTCACCTTCAAGTGCGGTTAGGAATTATGAAAAATGTATTTTAGGATCCATTTGACTGAATTTCCTTTCCAGTATCCCATTTTCACTCAACATTTCACTGGAATACAAAACTTAATATAATATCCTAAACAAGTCCAAATGTTTTTGTCATGTCAATTCTACACATTACTGTACACAAAGCAATGGAAAAGGTAGACTAAAAAAGGTATAACAATTAGTTGTAACTGACAATCTGTCAAATGCAAATGGAGCAAAATCAAATGCCTAAATGGCAGCCTAGTGGATCAAGCAATAAATAAATTAAAATGTAAGAGCTTGTTACCTGACATAACGGTTAATACAGCATTAGAGACAGGAGGCACAGAAAAAAGTGTATGTTTTGCAAAATAATTCATGAAGCATGGAGGACACAGAACCAACCAGTGCAAGCTGCTTATATATGAGTCTATCAAGTAAAGTTCTAGAGCTACTACTAAAGTCCTAGAGCCATATCCAGTCACACTCTGGAAATGGTGGAGGAAAATCAAACATACCAGGTTACTGCATACAATGTATATAGCATTCTCTGCAAGTGCAAATAAAGTATCCTGCTACCAACTGGCAAAGTGGAAGCAGAAAAATAATATGTGTGCAACAATAACATGGTGCACCCTCACAGCAGCCCCTAAGGTCCTGCACAGAAAGGTTGCAGATGTGCGAGTAAGCATAAGACAGCAAGTTTGTGCTGGAGTTTGCAACATTTTAGTGGAATAGTCCCTCTGTACAGCAGTATCCGTAAAGACATCACCATCTGCAAGCAAAACATATTAAGCATGACAGCACAGTGCATCCGATAAAACAGTACTTTATGTACTATAGCAGATCATACTCAACAATGAAACCATTTGCAGTTATATAAATGTTGCATATCAAAACAATCTAATGAGGAAGATGTAAATTCATTTATGTAGCCTACAGAGTCTTTAGTGTCATTTCTATGCAAAGTGAATAGGGCAATAGTTTTGAAAGTCTACTGTACATTACACATCCCCTAGTCGTATTCCAGGGCTCATTAGTGCTTTTCACAGCACACCACAGCCCACACCTTTGCGCAGAATGATGCATACGTTGACTAAGGTTAAGGATAGCATATGCATGCAGTGGCTATGTTTCAAAATACATGTGGGTCTGGGAAACCATCTAGCAAGGGAACATAGAACTTACAACACACAGGAGAATATCTGAATCACAGGAATGGGAATGGTGGGTGGACATGTACTAAGCAAGCTGTACTGGTGAAATGAAGAAAATGCTGCACTTCTCAGAAAGGAACCACTACAAAAGTTGAACAGGACAATAAATGAGAGATGATCATTGTTGACATTGCATATCTGACTGTGAATGGTCTCTTTAATCTCTTTTTTGATAAGCAAAACCATTACAACAATAAACAATGACAGAAAATAGCATGACATTGAAGCAGGCATGTAGGAATACAAGGAAAACTTGAATGTCATGATGTAACATTTTTAACATGATTATTAGGGATGCAACTTAGGATAGCTGTTATAGGTGGAACATCATACCTACCAGTCTTAATTTTTTTTTTTTTGGGGGGGCTGAGACAGAACACAATTATCATCCCATATCCATCTAGACCCTTTCTAGTTCAGGTACCAGTCCAGGGAAAGCATGGCTATCTAGGTTCTCCATCAAACATCCTGAACTTCTACGTTAGTTGCAGATTTCATATTTTGTTGACATGCCTCTGCTCTGAAGCTGATAACTACCTTTCTAACACACCCTGGACTATAGCATCTGTAACTCCATGCAGTGCCCAGCACAGCACCTGCCTGCAATCCCTTCACCACTGAGCCTGTGTAGTATGGTTGAATACCCCATGGATCCATGTTGCATGCACACGGGAACAGCAATGTTTAAAAAAAAATTAAAAAAATGAAGAATTACTATACAGCACATGCAAATGAGTCTCCATAAATATGAGGTAGCATAAGTACTCAATAAATTTGAAAAGTCTCCACTTTGTTGGTGCAGCTGCTGTGTCTGTTGGCAGAGCAATACACTTTTCTTCCTTTTCAATACTACCTGCTGATGAAAATGTGAAATATGTCAAGTAGTGTGACACTGACAGTGATATGCCAATGCTAGAAATGTAAACTGCAAAAGGATATACTGTAAAGGTCTTCCATTCTACACAGTATAACTCAGCATAATCCACTGATCCAGCACCAGAATGTGCCGTGATTCCTTCTGCTTTTCTGCTTATTATGTAATAAGAGCAGGAATAAAAAATGGATTCTAGTGACCCAGTCCAACATCCTAAAATAAAATATAATAAATATTGTACCCCTTCAGCCTCTTGCTTCTGGATAGTACATAACAGGGTCTTCAGCATGACACTTTAATATGTATTCAGTAACCATGGAAAATAATATTGACACACAGAGGACACGGACCAACGTAGTGCCCACAGCACATGCCATACAGTAGCAGTGCATGCCAAGACTGTGGCTTACATATGTTTGACAGATCCACCAGCAGTGTTTTTTTTTTTCCACTCATGAGGGAATTTCAACTTTAGAATGGGACCAAATAAGTGCTCTTTTCCAAAAAGGGTGCTAAGATTTTTAAGGGATATATAAATGGTCTAGGTTAAGGTAAAGATAACGTTGCTAAATAATAGACTGGAGAGGTTATAAAGCTGCAAGAGAACCTAGATCTGTTATGGCAAATATATTGTGGAAATGCTTTAAAGGTAAGGAGTAAAGGCTCATAAGCATCTGAGGGCTGCTGAGTTGAAATGAACTAAACTGCATTTATAGATGTTTAAGAGGACTGCAGGGATTAAGTCAAGCAAGATACTTCTTGCATTGCATTCAGAAGCAGGTGTAATAATGTGGTTGTTACAGGGGTGAAAGAGATATGGGAAATTTAGAGAAGCATGCTTTGGGAATTAGTGACAACTTCTTGGGGGTTTTGAGGATTTATGTAAGAAAAATAATTTCAAAATCAAGTTGGTATAGTCGGTAAATACATTCTTGAAAAAAGTAAATGTGACAATTCTGGAACCAGAAGAGATTTAGCTTTTAGAGGGCCCAGTAAATTTTGAAGAAATTGTTATGGCTATCAACAAGACAGCTGCTAGAAAATATCATGGACCAGATGGAGTGAGAGAGAGTTTTTTTTGTATACTGTCATCCTCAGTTATATGCCTATTAAAGATGCAGGTGTGAGAAACTATATTCTCATTTATGTTTTGAAAATGGGCATAACAATATGTTAGCATGCACGAGAAGACTCACAGAGATGTTTTTGTTAATTTTCCCAGCTCAGACTGGATTTATCCGAGGTACAGCTAGCTCAGACCACATTAGAAGAGCTTTACTTACTTTGATGCAATCATAGTTTCAAAAGGTAAACCAGGCTGGAGCAGTCTTGGTAGAATTTGGAAAAGTGTTTTATTTTATCCACTGGGCCTATCATGACTAAATGATGGATTCCATGGCCTTTTCCAGCAGCCTTTACCACAGCAATTCAGGTCCTGTGTAAGGATGTAGTGAAATCTGTTTTATCAAGCACAATCTTATCCGGGCACTTTACATGTGACTGAAGAATCATATAAGATTGCCCCTTTCTCCTTTCTTTTTTTTATTGCACTGGAGCCTTTATCTATACTATTACAGCAAAAAGTATTAGAGAGGAATGGTAATGCAGGGAAATCAAGGTTAAAAGTTCTTTTTACAGACTATTGTGCTTTTGACCAAAGAACCACTGAATAATGCAAAGCTGCAGAAAAGAGCACTTCATGCCTTCGCTGAGTTGTCAGGCCTGCACCTGAATTTACAAAAGAAACTTGGGTGATCCCATGCAAACACAGTGAGAGAATGCTTGCAATTCTAAGGTAAAACCCCTGATTTTAAATGATACAGGGGAACCCCTAAGGTATCTAGGAATGTTATTATATTTTAACAGTGCTAAAATGTTGTAACTAGACCTAGTCTCCTTTTATGAGAAGCTATTTCAGTGGTTTCCGAAACAACACAAGCTAATGTAAGTGAAACGCCCTATTCAGAGCTGATAATATCCAATAATGATTAGTTCTTTTGTAATGTCATGTGTGAGTAACAATACTATCATGTGTGAGTAAAAATACTATCATGTGTGAGTAACAATACTATCTGAGTGGTGTTTATAGTTATCTGACATGTCTATTACAGAGCTTTTCTTGCTCTTAATGCATGCCTTCTTAGCTTTCATGTTGTTAAACCATTGCCTGACACACCAACGTACATTATTTTAGATGTTGTTTATGTTCTGTTTTCACAGTCCTGCAAAAAGCATGGAGTTGATGAATGACTAGTACTCATGTACTACTGACTTTATTTTTGTGTCTGTTTCTCAAGTCAGCACTGCAAAAAGTTCTGTAGCTCAGACCACATATATGAGTAATAAATATATTTGTTATTGAAGTTTGCATTGCTTTCTGAACAGTACTTTACTCAGCTGGGTGCAAAATGGCATAATCACAAATAAACAATAAATGTTATTTATAGACAGAAAGATACAGAATTAAGCAATAAAACCTAGAGCCATAACTAAAAAGTTAATACAACTCATTAGTTATATAGTAGTTAGAATACTGATATAATACTATGGTCCATATAAAAAAGATTGTTTCCCAATATTCCACATTGGGAGCAGAAATAAATATTGAGAGTAAATTCACTGAATATGCCATTAAGTCTAGTTTGCTTCCTGTTTCTAAAGTTGCGTGACTGCAGAATTTCTTTTAACAAAGTACAGCAAGTATAGAGAGTGAATCTCCTCAAACTGGGACTCGAGGTACATGCAGCCTTGCAAAAATTCTAGGAAATACCAATTTTGCAAATCGGTGCATGGTCAATGAACCAATAGTTCAATAAGTCTGCCCTCTCCATTTAAGACAAGATCCTTACACATCTAAATAGGACAATCCCATGTATAAAGAAAAGTAATACAAAAAAAATGAAGTGGCTACTAGATGCCTTAGAGAATGCCCCCACCTTGTCAACCTGTATTCATAAGTGTATATTGTTGATGTGACATTTAGGGGATTGGGCCTTCTGGTACATGAAAAATAATGCAAAGTATAATAGTAATTGCCTGATTAATCCCAACCAAGTCATCACAAGCATCTCAGACAGCCAGCATTCTATATTCTGCACTCAGGAAAAAGGTATTCCACATCACATTCCAGAGCTATCCTTAGTCAGAACCAGACATGTCTCACCCTCTCTGCTGGCCTAGGGATGTGGGTATAGTTCACCTTGGGAGGTTGTCACCTCTGACACTGATCAACCCTCATTATACCCAGGTGATACAACCAAGCTTTGATCGTTTGTCAGTGTTGAGTCAACTTAAAATAGGTAACTGTTGGACATGGTAGGATATGATGTATTTACTTAACCCAGTAACGCTATCTCTTACTGCATCCATGCCATGTGCATGCCCAAATACATTTCCTAATCTGCTTTCAATTTTTAAAATGGAAAAAGTTGATAAGACACAAAACAATGTATATAACTCCAGTTGTATACATTTCTCTCAGCCATATGGAAAAGATTTGAGGTTCATCCTGCTTGTGAATAAAAACAAGCCATAGTTTCTCTCCCTCCAATCAATTTTTCATGAAGAAAGAGCAAAGTTATCAGAACTGTCATAAAACACATCAGTACTATCAGATCCTATTGAATGCTCTGAGTTTTGGGATCATTGGAGCACTACCAGAAATCAAAATATCTCTTCAAAATAATAAGGCTACATGGATTCATTCCTTCGATAATATCGATTTCCTATCCTTGATTACCTTACTCGAGCCTTGAGCTTCAGATTCTATTCCAGTGCCAGAGGACACACTGACATCCTAAAAACCTACTCAGCACATACATGACCACATGTTAATCATCCCAGCATCCCACACTTTGTTGTCCCTTCTTCTGACACTAATCAAATTAATCTCCACTAATAGCTCTGTCAGTAACCATATCAGTTTCATCTTCTGCTAAATAAATATGTGATAAATACAGTAACTGATGTAGAGGCACTGTATGGAGACCGCTTCTACATCATTAAAGTCTGTGTTCAAGGGAAAGTATCTTCTACTTGCAAGATAGTCGAGAATTTTTCAAGTCCCAGGAGAAATCTAGCATTTTTTTTTTTACTTTATCCATTTGCTTGTCTAAGTAAACTTGAAAGAGATTTCTGCAAGGAAAGAGGTATTTTGACATAATTACCGTATTGCTTCAAGCCAGTAACTGCAATTTGAATGTCTTCCTTCTTTCTAGCTCACAGGTTATAGCCTTAATGAAAGAAGACCAGTTCCATTTTATGAACCTGCATGTGTCCCTTGCAAGTTGTAGCAGTGAGTTCATACCTCCTCTGGTCACACTGAAGACCTACTTACATAAGTCACACCTTAATGAGTTAACTGGAAAAAAAAGACACAATATAATTTATTCAAATACCTGGCAAACAGATAACTAGTCAAACAGGACAGGAATAAATGGATATTCTCATTTGTAGGGACCTGAGACAACAAGGTGGTTATTAGTAAATAACCTCACTACCAAAGGTGACCCTCTAACTTTCATACCCATGAACACTTAACAGTGCAGAACCATGAGGTGAAAACTCTCCAACCTCAGTTTGAATAAAAGTGGTATAAAGGGGGTGAAAGGAGGCTGAAAACAGGGCATCCTTACCTTACAACCCATCAAAAGGAAATGATGCAGGAGTTTAACTCACATATAGTAAGATAGGCAAAGGTCCCACTGTTTCTCCTAATTCCATATGTTGACAAAGCTATCACTAAAAACCTTCATTCAGTCACATTAAAAGCTTTGCACAAATATAAAAAGATAACTTTAGTTCAATGAGCAAGGAAACAGGCTGGCAAGCATTAAACCTATAAAAAATAGGTCTGATACCCAATCTACACCTCATGAATGCACCAGAGCTGGGAGGTAGGACCCCAGGAGTAAAGTTAATATTTTTGATCAATCCTGGCACCTAATGGCATCAAGAAGATTGACATGCATTTTTTTTCAGTTCGTCAGAACCTCAAATGGTTGTACAATTCCAATAACCTAAGGATAATATGTTGTTAGAGTTCTTAAAACATTCAGGTCATCCACTGCCCAGTACACTTATGTTAGACATGGAGTTTAATGCTCTATATATTTTTGTGTGACATCATAACTTTCCCAACATTTGCCTGGGTCTCTCATCTGACAGCGGAAAGTGGATGCACACTAGTTCTGCTTATCTCTTAAGCAACTTGATAAATGCGAGGAGTCTACATTCAAGAAATATTCTTATAGAACTTGTATAGTATCATTATGGCTTGTCCTTAATGCTATACATGTATCCTACAGGCCCATAATCATCCACTGTGCCTTTCTTCCCTGAAGTACAAAAGCTAATAACTATGTAAAGTAAACTACTTTTGCGCACTAGTACAGGTTATATCTTTATTTATTTTTATTTATTTATTTTACATTTGTTGACCAGGATAGTCCAACTGGCTATATGTCCATCTTCAGTGGAGGCCCAGGGAGAAAAGCTCCAAGATCATAAAACACATAGAACAATAAGTAAATACTAGTTTCATACAGTTTACAGACATAAGCAAATCTCAGTATTATATACATATAGTACATTCTTATTACTTTCAGGTTTAAGACACATTGAGCAATAGTTTATACGATTTAATCTGTCCCTTCTGTCTTGCATAAGTTGCTTTTCAGTCATTTTACACTGCTTTTTAAATATATGCCCCCCAACCTTGTTGTAGTTCTGCTACAGTCAGCTGCTTTATAGCCCCTTTCTGCCTCTCAAAGTTTATTCCAGATCTGATTTGCATATGCCTCTGTCCCCTGCTGGAACATATGATTTATACAATTCACCTATTTCTTCAGTTTCAATACACCTCACACAGTCAGTTCTCCTACGACACCCTTCCATCTCTTCTGCGAGACCACTGATGTCTTTCTTACATTAGAGAGTGTGTGCAGTTGGGAGTCTTGTCCCTATCCCTGACATCTGAAGAGAGACAGGACTACGATGTAAAAATAAGGTCCAAACAGCTTTCATTTGTTTTCAAATTGGAATTCAACAGCCCAAAGTCAAATCTGTTTGTTTTCTTAGTAATCTGACTGGGAAAGGCATAACCCTTTGCATCTGAATTTAGTACTTTCCAAGCTTTTATATAGTCAGACTCCAACCATAGATGGGGAAAGGAAGCTCATATCTTTTGACAGGTTTCCTTGAGGGAAGGTGAGCCTATCAAACCAGAGTTCCAGGACTGCACTGAAACCACATGCTATCACCACAAGAGCATGTATATCCTTAAGAACATCTAGTGCCACAGGCATATTTCTTAATGCAGTGACATCGTCTTCAGTTGGCCTACATAGATTATCTAACAATAGCACTGACTGGTGTGTACACACCTTCAAACCAAGCCATCTAATATGAGAATTTTTTATGGAGTTACACATTTCCCACCCCAGATAATTTCTTAGTAAGGTACCACCTCTTTTATCTGGTTTGCATTCATTTAGCAGAAATGCATTTTGTCAATTTTCATTCAATCAAATGCACTTAAATGAATGTTCAGAATGCTGCACCATGCATCACTGGACTGAATTTAAATGAACAATGTTTGGTATTTGTTAATCTGGAAGTTCACATTTATAAAGAAAACAAAACCAAAAATGTGCGAATGTCGACCATCGCATTTACATTAATTTGACATTTTAAATGTTCGGAGATACATTTTTCGATTACTACAGGTGATGTTTTACTGCAAAAATGTTGTGTAATTTGGTAAAATGAATGTGAACCCTTTCATCTAATGATGTAGCTAGCCAACTTGGTCCCTTTTATCTCTTGAGACATAGCCGCTTGGGCCTTCAAATAATTCACTACCTCCCAGTGTTTATGCATAGACCCTAACCCCTTAATCTTCCTTGTCACAAAGGTGGTAACCACTATAGCACTGTACTCTGCAGACATAAATAAAGAACACCTAAGTATACAATGTCCTAGCTAGGCCTAGTAACAAATTACCTAACAATGTAGCTGTCTGGTCAGTGAATAGATCCATAGAATTAGTATGACATCTTACTTGCGAAAGGAACCAACACATCAACTAATCCTCAAGTAATGCAGTACTCTGCAGGACTCATCCAAAAAAAATAGGAGATTATGCTCCAGATGCCAGTGCAATAACTGACTGCAAACATGAGGACATCTACCATGTCTTTGTCTCCTATGATCAGTACAATACGCCCTCTTCTCAATATGGAGCAGTGAGGACATGCAGACAGCTCCTACCTTCAGTGAGATTGCATACTAAAGCATAAAACCTCTGTGTATGTGTACATGTATATGTATATGTGGCAGTTAGCATATAACTCATTGCCCCATGACTGCATAGAGGAATCAAACACTGCAAAATTTTAGATGTATGACATCTTACACAATAGGTCTCCAACCAGTAGGCAGAGACAACATGCAAACTAATAATTCATACAGAACATATGACCCCATTAACACAATAGTGAGCTCCCCAACTTTACCCACCAAACCGAATAAAAAAGCAAAGCATAACAGACTGGAATTTTTAAAATATCAGTCAGTGATAAACACCAGTGAAAGAACCATTTCCAGTCCATCTGATATAAAAGTTTTGTCAATTTTAACCTAATCCATCAGCACGTCTGCCAACTAGGAGATTGCTTCTCTCTAATCTATTGCTCCATGTAAGGAAACATAATAGGAAGACATCATTTGCTAAATATGTATCGAGCCTACCTTTCTAGCCATTACATTCTCAGGCACACGTGACTAAAGAAACATGATTATGACACAGTAGAAATTGATGGAGCACCTGATGAGAGCCACAAAACTCCTCTCACTGTCCCCATTTTGTCATCTCATTTACAATAATCTGTACCTTTTCCACATGAAGTGTAATAGATATCAAACAGTGGCTGTCTGGTAGTTGGAGAATGAAAAAGAAAAAGAAACACAAAGAGATACAGTCCAACATTGAATACAGATGAACATAGTCAGTCATCTACAGTTCCATACAGAGCATACTACCCATTCCAAAATCATGCAGACAGTCATCCAAAAGCTGGATGCATCTAAGAACATGGCCAGACACCATCCCACTGTCTCCCAATGGAGAGCAGTGAGCAGGGGCCGGTAATCAACTAACATTAGACCACCACTTGTGGTGCCTAGTATCCCATTTTATCATAATTAAATTAAAATTGCGGGCCTCAAAGATCCTTTTTTACAAGGGAGCTTTTGCATGATATGCCTTACATCAACAAGTTTTCCTCAAGCTAGTCGATGTATTTGTCACATATAGTCCTCAGACTTTTAGGAAACCCTCTTGTTTAATATAAAATGATGTGCCACTCATTAATAAAGGAACATACTGTGAGCAAGTCTTAAACTTGTATAACCCACCAAATTTGAACGTCATGAAGGGGCAACAGTAAATATTTGAATTAGTATATATTGTCAGTTACATATAATGTTTTCTACCTCATCCAAATTCAGTTAACAACCTTTGGTTAATTACCATTGATGCAACAAAAGTCAAAAAGCTTAAGTGAGTGTAACTATAAAAGAAATATTATCATAATGATATTTATGTAAAGATTTATGTTGTCTAATCTTAGGTGTATGGCAAGGAAAAGATTACAAGAAACAAATCATATGATTCACAACTAAATGCTGAAAACAGTATATTCTGCAATAATCTAATATGTTATTAAAATAGTGATATCAAAACATTTTGTATTTAGAGAGTTGTATTCATATCCATACAAAGGAATAGCACTTCACATTAGTCCAAACTGGACCACACTGTAAGACTGTTGGAATCCCACACCTTAACAATAACTAGTATCTATCTATCTATTTATCTATCTATCTATCTATCTATCTATCTATCTATCTATCTATCTATCTATGTATGTGTATGCATTTATTTATATATGTAGAGGAGTGGGAATGCATATATATATATATATATATATATATATATATATATATATATATATATATGGATCTACTTTTCTTTGTCGAAAGTTCATTATTTCGAAAATGAAAAGTAGAGGACCACTTACGTGAAAGTGCACTTTCGCAAATATCGGTTCAGCGAATCGATTAAAAACACTAAAAGGAAACACAAAAAAAAATGTTTTGCAGGGGGCAAGCCCCCCTGCACCCCCCACAGCCCTGCTACTTAAATATACTAACTCTGAGATCGCACTACAGTGGAGAAACAGGTAAATTCCCTTTTCCCCACTGTAGTGTTTCCTGTTTTGTTTCTTATCGGTTCATTGAACTGATATTCGCAAAAGTGTACTTTCATTTAAGTGAACTTTCGTGTAAGTGGTCCTCTACTTTTCTTTTTCGAAATAATGAAATTTCGACAAAGAATATATATATATATATATATATATATATATATATATATATATATATATATATATATATATATATATATATATATATATATATATATATATATATATATATATATATATATATATATATATATATATATATATATATACATATATATATATATATATATATATATATATATATATATATATATATATATAAAACACAAAGCATACAGAAGAAAT
The DNA here is from genome assembly GCF_019279795.1 of Protopterus annectens. Lineage (NCBI taxonomy): Eukaryota > Metazoa > Chordata > Ceratodontiformes > Protopteridae > Protopterus > Protopterus annectens. The sequence goes on along the minus strand of NC_056734.1, from coordinate 447,808,122 downwards.
CCAGCAAAAGTGTTCTTCCTTAATATGAAAGATTTAATAAATATCTACAAGCAATACACTGCTACTTGTCATGTTTTGTGTGTGTGTGTGTGTGTGTGTGTGTGTGTGTGTGTGTGTGTGTGTGTGTGTGTGTGTGTGTTTACATGCTTGCACAAGCATGTGCCAGACATCCACTCTTCAGTCACCTTTCAACATGCTGAGTTTTCTTTAGTGTGGCATTTCAGAGGTTTTTAGATATGGCAGCTAAATAAAACCTCTCCTTGGGTGACTTTTCAGTTTGTTTCTTTCACATTTGTATGTATGAATAAGCCATATAATTCTGAAGCAGTTCAGTAACAAATGCATTGTACCGTTTATGTCGCCAACACTTTGCACTGAAGCTGGCACAAACTGATGCTTAGTCATAAGCTAAATTACCCGTGAAAGCAAACTGTTATCTTCACTGCAGCCACAATAATGGAGAAAAAATAAAAAATATCTTTATTCCAGAGAAAATTGAGAGTTACTACCGTGTCTCTTCAGACTTCAGCACTGAAGCTGGCAATTATAAAGAAATAAAGGCTTAACCCCTCTTTGGGAAATAGCAGAGAGATCAAAATTTACATTTCTTTCTCTATGTTGTTTGTAAGAGTCAAGGCACTCACTGCAATAACATTCAAGCCTTTTGACTTTGAAGCTGTCTTGTGATTTTTTTTTTTTTTTTGTAATGATGACTTTTTCTGATTTAGGGAAGAGGAATCAAATGTATGCTGATACATTATAAGGGCTTTTGCAAAAATATATAAATAAAATGAATTAATTGCAAAGAAAAGAACTTCATTGAGAGCTAGCACTTACTATCACACATAAGAAATGACAAATATTTTAAGAGTTTCTCCATCAAAAGTAGCTTACATGTTTATATATATATATATATATATATATATATATATATATATATATATATATATATATATATGTGTGGTCCCCTTCACATGGTCAACATTTCAAAAAGTGGAAGACCATATGGCCGAGACCATATGATCGACTTTGGAAATGTCGACCATGTGGAACAGGCATCTCTGTACAGTGCAGAATGGAAAGATTTCCATCTTCCGCACTGCAGTGCGATGTTGGAGTTGGTATATTTAAGTTCTGGAGTATTTGGGGGCAGAGCCTCCCATGGGGGGGTGCAAGGGGGCTTGCCTCCCTTTAGCAATGTGAAGGTAAGTGATTGTTTTTTTTTTTTTTTTTTTTTTTACATGGTCGACATTTTGAAAGTCAATCATATGGTCTCGGCCATGTGGTCTTCTTTCGACCATGTAAAGTAGACACACACACACACACACACACACACACACATATATATATATATATATATATATATATATATATATATATATAGATAGATAGATATATATATATAAATTCTATACTTCTGTTACAAATTGTTTAGTTCTAACAATCATTAAAGTTGCACATTTTAGGTCATAATTACTTTTTCTTTTTATCTTCTTGCTCAGATACAACCATATGTTTATTTATCTAGGTGGTGACATTAAAGTATTCCAAGTTCATTCAGTAATAAGCATGCTGGAGGCATTACAAAGAATTTTACTTCAATGGTGACATATCTGCTTTCCCTTAATAATAACAACCCTTATGCTGCTTATTGGTTCTAATGCAGATCTGCAGCTTAGTGTCTTTGTTTCTTGATATATGGAAGGGGGCTAGAATAATTTTAAATAAATTTCATGAGGCAAGTATTTTCTAAATTATTCAATAATTCATTATGTCAAATTATAAGAATGATTTGACAGATCCTGCTGTCATCCAGAAGAAGGAGCAAACAGCATCATTCGTGTTTAGAGTAGACCAAGAATAGATTTTTGCTTTAATAAGATACTTATTAAAGGGATATAAAAAAGAGACAAACCTTGACAAAATCATATCAAATGACTTCATTATAAATATTTTTCCTCTAACTGCCAAATGTCAGCTCTCCTCTCCAGGTCTGCCATATAATCACTCCTCATCAGTTCCTGATGTTTGCAACTTACATCACCCTGTGGAAGATCTCTTGCCTTCAGTGGAAATTCCCCATTGACACCTCACTATTAGTTATCCCATGGCTATGGAAAGGAGATAAGCAAAGATGAAGGCCATCACTGAGGCAGCCATAGAGGATTGTTTTAGATTGTTCCTGCCCTCCATGCTGGTTCTTATGCCTGTCTAATATCTGCACATGCTACAATGCTGCCCATGGCATGGTCATGCTCCCATGTACTTACCAAATGTGACTACTGTGCTGTGCATATCTTAGTGTTTGAAATATCTCAATCTGTTTGTGGATGCCCTGCTGCCATTAGGAGCCTGTTGTGCAGTCTAAGATGCCCTCAGTCATTCAGTCCCATCATCTCTTGTCAGCTTTTCAAGCACCAGGGCCAACATTTGATCTCAGATCAACTTAGTCTCAGCCAAAGCTTTATGCTTGAGCAGCACAGAAACAATGGTTAATAAATCTGAATGGGTTTTTCAAAAGCGCATAACCTAAACCCTAAGCAGATAACCAATGAAGTGAGATTAAATGAATTAAACACCAGCAGCAGGACAGCAATCAAAAATATGTTTTAGGGATTAATGGAGGTGCCCTGTATGGACACAGCTACTCTGTAAAGTAATGTTTAAAAATATAACAAGGCAAAATTAGCCAAAGGAAGACGTGAAACATGCTTGATGATTCTTTGTTGTTACTGAAGTTTGACAAGTTATTTTCTCCCAGTGCTTATGTAGAGTTTTGTTTTTATAAGTCTCAGTAATCACAATTACTTTAGACAAGAGAATAATTTCAGGAAAAAAAAGTAAAATAAAATGCATCCTAGAAAGAGCACAGCCTGGCTAATAAGATTAAGTGAAAGAGGCCAGGTTCATACATTTAATGATAACACTGAAACATCATAGAGGGTATATAACCAAACTTGTAAAACAGCAACAATGTGTTTTGAATTTTACAGGAATAATAAGAGCTTAGGTCAAGATATAACCAGTGTTCTGTGAAAGGTTAATATTTCTCAGTTATCTCAACCATTGTCATAGCTATTAGCCATAAAGAATCGACTATGAACAAGATATGTTGAATTCACCTCATTATCCAGGTACCAGAGAAGCTCCTTAGAGAGAGATACAGGAATGATAAAACATTGCCTAATCTCTGTCTCTGGAGGGAGGATTGATGGGAATATATCCAGAGTGTGAGCTCCACTTGCAATCTCTGGTGGAGACCAGGGTTCAAGTGATGTTTCTACTTTCAATGTGTGCAGGAATGAGGTGACATCAGTTCAAGAAGTGGGAGACGTGTCTTCACAGAAATCCGCTGCATGGTCATCAAGTGAACATGCACAGATGGGAATCTGTCGGCTTCAAATGACATCACTGCTCCTATTTCATGAGCCTCATCCTCAGGGGAATGAATGGGCCATAGGTCTTCTTCCTCTAGTGGAATAAATGGGCCAAATGGGTGTCATGGGAGCCGTGATGGTTATTGAGCACAAGAGCAAAGCAAAAACAATGCTGTAATAAGTATATTTTATCAGCTGACAAGACCTGGGATATACATAAGGCAATTGTACTTATCTGTACACTGAACTCTGCTGTCAGTTTAATGATCTCCTTCATCAAACATTTTGAGAAAATGTAGTCTCCTACTTAGAAAGAGTTTATTATGCCTTAATTTAATTTTAGGAGATATTCCATTTTCTGAAGGATATTTACCTTCCCTGCTCAATCCTTACAAACCACTGGAGTAACTTAAGACTTAATAAACTATTTCCCTGGTTAATTAGGACCAGCGTAACAGCCATTATACTGAAAACTTGGTTGGTAGATCTGATATCAATGAGTGTCATAGATGAAAGCTGATTGCAGCTTAACAGGTTGCTAATTGGTTATTGCTGGTGGTGGGAAGTTACATTTTGTTTCCCATGCTTGTGATCAGGTTCTGTATCTGGATGTAGAAAGCTTCAATCCTACTGCAATAAATGCAATACTAATTTCACGACCTCTATGCGTACCATGCCTTAGGAATGGGGTCCATTCCAGAAAACAAGAAAAATGCTTCATGCTTACCAAATGATGCATGCAAATCTCTCCGAAGGAGGTATGGGCCTCCTTGAAATTGACTGCATGTATAGATCTGCAGTAGTGGGACTGCATACATATATGCTGACCTCATCAGATACAAACATAGTGAAAGTTCTAAGACATGAAGAGAAGAAGTCTAAGATGACATTGTTGGCTTAGTTTAGCAGAAGGATTTTGGAATAAAGAGGGAATGGAATTAAACCAGAAGTAGATAAAAATCAGGCAGCAATCGAATATGCCAAAAAACAAAAGGAAAATTATAAGAAAAACATGACATGAGGGGAAAAATGGAAAATCAACAGATACTGTGGCAAGTACAGAGATCTTTTGAAACAATCTCATGTTGACCAAAATTTGATGTAAGAATAGTTAAGGAAAGGTATATTTAAAGCAGAAAATGAAAGGCTAATAATGGAAGCCCAGGATGGTGGACTACATACATATTGCTCTACAAACTCCATTGAAAACATTGGTGAAACAGATAAATGCCGGTTCTGTAAAAGAGAAATGGAAACAGTCGCACAATGTATTGCTGGGTGTGATACATTCATGACAGAGAGCCTGTATACTGAAAAGCATAACAATGTGGCAAGAGTGCTGCTCTGGGGATTGTGCAAACATTAAAATATAGAAGTAGCTGAGAAGCATTAGAAACATGAACCACAAAGCATTACAGAGAATGATGCTTATATCACAAGGGGTAACCCATTACCAACAGTTCAAAAATAGATACAAGAATATCAGATACAGTAGTCCACAAAAAAGTTGCATTGATCATTGAAATTGTTACACATGGTGATTATAGTGTCTTATGAACAAAGAGACACAGAGTCATAAAATGTCAGGATTTGCAGGCAGAAATGAACACAATGTAGAAGAACGATGCCCAGACAGTTCTGATAGTAGTAGGAGCAACAGGTCTAATAAAAAGGAATTTAAAACACACTTATATATGCTACCAATACATGTAACCCTGTATGAATTTCAGCAGGAGGAAATTCTGGGCACATTGTGAGTACTATGAAATGCACTATTGACAAATATCAAAGACTGAAACGATATTAATTTCATGAAATATAATTATACACAGATTTTGGAATAGGATCTATTCCTGTCATCGTATAAGAAAGCCCAAAAACCTGGAGAAATAAAACCCACAATAGGCTACATGAATGGCATCCAGTCCTCTGCAATAATATGCAGTGATGAGTACATTTTAATGTACTGGTTACTGCTGCATGGGAGTCTAGCTGCCATGTTCTCATACAGACACTTCTGCATTTGGCAAATGTACATAAGAAGCTCCATCAGACATTTATGACTGTTCCCATGCTATCTACTTCTGTTATGTCATTTCTTAGTTTGCCTTTTTTCTTAAGTGAAACTGGTGGAGCATTACTCACTGATCAATGGATATGAGTTCTTTCATCCATTCTTCAATGGACTGATTCCTGTGCTTGTACTGAGTCACAGTGTTGGATGTAGGTGTCGTTGCAATATGTGTACAAGTACACTGGTTGTATAGTACTTTACCAGCATGACATTTTCAAACCAGGGACATTTGCTATCAGTTGTCTGAGGTTTAGGAGTAGAGCCAATCAGGGGATGTCCTGCAATCTTCTCCTTTATCTTTACTTTTTGTATCTAAAGAAGAGTAGGTTTCACCTACATGTTTTTTTTCATATTTTTTTATTTCTTGCCCTTCCATTGTCATCTGCCATCTCTCTGCAGCAAGACACTCCCAGCACTCAAGTGGACTACCTACTGCAAGCAGGACCCTACTAGCTGGGGAAAAATAGTGGAATCCCATAATTTGGACAGATAAGAGATACAGCACCCTGACATGAAGTTATCCTATTGACAATGAGAAACTTTTTTTGTTTACCCTCTTCCACAGGCAACCACATGTCCATCATGCTATGGCAATGCATTTTTTTTAATTTCCCCATGTTCTTTTTGTCATGCACCATATTGGCTGAGATTTTCTTTAAAATAGTTTTAGTAGCAGAGCACCATGTAGTAGAAAGCATCTCCAGAAACAGGTGGATCTGGACTCTGATGTTAGTGTACCCCAGGAGGTAATTCTTTATTGTCTGTTGCCCTTTATTGGATTATTTTTATTACCATTTTTATTTCAATTTTATTTTTCATTTTATTTCACTATTTCTTTGACTTTCAAACTACTAAGAACTCATTTTATACAATGCCCTTCTTAGTGTGAGGAATCTTCCACTAGCCATATACCTCAGCCTTAACTCAATTCCTTCACGTATTATGTATTTACTTTTCATAGTTATTTTAAAGAACTGCATATGGGACCATCTGTGTGTCTACTACACTATTTGCTGTTTTTATTGTGGGTTCAGCTGCACACTGTGCTATTGATTTACTTATCTCAGTGTCCATTTAGTTTTATTCGCTAAATTTATTAGTAGCCAGAATATCATCTTTTAAGCCACATGGTACAAAATCTGATTCCTACTTATTGTTTGTTGCTATTCTTCCTTAAGAGTTAGTTTTAAATGTTAAAATGTAATGCTGTAGAGACATTTAAAAAAGTTAATAAATAAATGTTGGTATACCTCCAATTCTGACCATCTTTCCATTTTGTGCGATGTATGTATTGCATTGCAATTATATTCTGTATCACATGTCAGTAAGACAAAACTTTGTGTAAAAGTGAGAAAGCCTGTTTCTTACTTTCATTGTGAAGCTTTTTGGACAGGGGTCTGGTATTCATTCTGTTATTAATATGATCTATATTTGTTATAAATGCAGCTGAACCCATTTGATAGAACAAGTCATCTGACATTGCCACTCTCCCAACTAATAACAATCCCCCCAACACAGTTGTTTCTTCTATTTCAGCAATATAACAGATGCTTTGCCTTTTTTCTTTAAAAAAAATAATCTTCTCCAGAGTTATAAAAATGGAATTTAACAAAATTTACTAAACTAATCCAATTAGGACTGAAGGCTTCTATCCCTGGTTTTTGCTTACTACTTCTGAAATACCTTATGACTTTTGCATCATGCTGCTGCAATCGGAAATAGCCATAGTCATACCCATACCTTTCCCAAACTCTACAAACCCCAGAACAGCCTAAATATGTAGATCCATCTCTATCCTCCTTTCTTTAGGTAAATTTCTTCAAAAGCTAATCAGCAAATAACCCATCAAATCCAACAATATGAATCCTGGCATACCCCCAACATTGCTTCTGAGCAGGAAGAAGTACAATGACCTCTCTATAACCTCAAACAAATTATATTCTGCCAAACAAGGCTCAGAGACTTGTAAAATGGGCCATCTTTATTGATATGGCTAAAGCATTCACCACAGTCAATCACATACACAGTTCTGATAAACTCACTGCTAACAGCCAGTAAAAGCTCACAATCTTCCTTATGGTTCAAAAACTCCCTCTCCATCAGACACTTTTAAGTATAAAGTGGAATTGTATCATTACAAACAGCAATCATACCAAAAAAGAACAGTCTTTTCATCCAGGCTATTCTCCGTTTTCATCAGTAAATTAACCCTTTGACTTTTTCCCACTGACCACCGTTCTTTAATGCAGATTATATATATGTATGTATGTATGTATGTATTTATTTATTTGACGTTTGCCTATTGGGAAACTCCACTGGGCCTAAGTGAACCCATTTTCAGTGGATGCCTAGGGAGAAAAGCTCCAACATGAAAGTGTTTCAATAGTTACAGCAGTTACACAAATGCTATTTTTCATAATAGCTGAACTATATATAATATGGTTACCTACTGTCCTGCACTTCACTCACTTTTGTTAAAACTCAAATGAAATAAGACTTTCACAACTTGGTAATTGGCCTATTCAGTAAAAAATCATCCTAAATCTTTAAAAGGGCAAAGATATGCTCTTTGGTGTGCTACATAAAATTATAAAGCTACCTCTAACTAGGCACTCTCCTGCATTAACAATAGAAACTTACAAATAGTACAAAATTACAAGTATCCAGGAATATGGTTAATCCCAACATTTACCTTTCAATACCACATGGAAAATATTAAATCACATAAACACTATCTTACACTAAACTGCCTAAATCATAGGAATCTAATTTTTTTCTCATGCTCATATGCTATGCCAGGCAATGCAGTGATGCTGTACACAGTCAAGTGCCTACACTGCTGTAATATTATGTAATTACTCCATTTAATGTTTGTTTTAAAGGCTACTGCATATAATTAACTGTGACAACATTGTTGGAAGGTGTTGTTACTTTTCGATATATATCCTCTGGTATCTCAATATCATGTTTTCTTCTATAAGATGTACATTCTCCCATGTGGACCATCTGGATCAGTGCTCTACCACTGGTTAACAAATACATACACAAACAAATAAATACATTAAATAAATAAAATAAATATACCACTGTTGCATTACTAATCCAAAATATGTGCCCCACCTACCCAGAGCAATACTTGTTGTTATATTGTGACTGCCTTTTGTAGAGTTTTGGATCTACATCTGAAAATATGCATTACTTATTAGTTTATGATCTGGTTAAGGCCACTGAAGTACTCTTTAGAACTATCTCCAAAGCATGATTCCCATGTCCGTCATTCTGGTTGACCCCCCTCCTCCCCAAAAAAATAACACATGGCGTTTAAATTCTTTGTGGATAGTAGGCATTTTGGACAGACCAACTGAGAGGATTATAGTATCAATATAATGGATAGCATGGGAAATCAATTAGATAAACATTTTGTTATTAAAAGAACTCCATATACAGAAAAAAATTCTCAGAATATGATATCAAACCTGAAAATCTCGGTATTATGTAAGCTGTCTGGTAGTAACTAAATTATTAGGCAGTAATGGGGTAACATCTATCAATTCTTAGGCAGAGCTGAGGTATCTATTTCTCACAGGATGGCAACTAACTTATCTTTATACTGCTTTAACAATACAGCTTTAGAAGGCCTGCAAAAGCAAATCTATTAATCATAAAATCATGTTCCAATTTTGTATATCTCTTCTCTGCATTCAGGACCCAGTTTAACTTTAAGCAATGCTTGCTTTGTCTGTCTATCAGACTGTGAATTTATAGATATTTAATGAGCTCACAAACACTGCATTTTTAACAAAAAAACATCTTTATTGGATTATCACTTATGACATAGACAATCATACATTTGTATAAATGAAAAAAATGCATTGACATATTTTCAGTTGCAAACATTATACATCATATATTATCTTCTATGCAGTCATTGTCAGTCGAACATTACATAGTTCATTCTATTCCTGACTCCCCTTAAACCTTATTCCGACTGCAAAACATTATTCTGCATGCTCTTTTCCTGCAATTACCATTTTTATATGCAATTTGCACCTACCCTTTTCTAAAGATCCAGTTCCAGTTCTTTTATCTCTGTTACTATATTTACTATGTCTAATAGAGTTGGCTTAGACCTTAATTTCCATTTTCTAGTAATTGTTTTTTTAGCAGCCACTAGAATTAAACTCAGCAAGGCCTTACTATGTCAAGGCAATTTAGATTCTGTATCACAGCTCAAAAAAAAATCATTTTGTCAGTTATATCAATTTGTTCCTCCAGTACGTCTGACAGAATAGTCTGCATGGAATTTTTATAGTCTGCCAATTTGTTATACTACCCAAAAATATGTTAAAAATTGCCTCTTTCTTCACCATCATACCTCCAACATTTGCAATCTACCTGCAGAGAAATTCTTTTGAATCGGATTGGGGTATAAAAATACCTATGCATATATTTCCAAGTAAAAAATCTTAAATCTTCTTGACTTCGTTGCATATTTCGGAGCTATACATATATTCTCCGAAATTTTTTTTGTGAATTGCTTATCTAATCTCTCTTCCAAGTCCTTTTTAACCTTCGATGATTGATTCCGGTAGTTATCATGGAATATTTTATATGGCCTCCTAATTATCCTTTCTTAACAGCAGCTTCTGTTATAATTCTACTAAAAACTCTACCAGTGTTGATCTTTCACTTAGGATCCCCCTATTCCTTTTGCTTTTGTTATACTCTGATATCAATCCTAGATAGGAAAGGCAGTTTCTAGCCTGCAGGTCAAATTTATTATTGACCTCTTCCCAGTCTGTTACCTTTCCCTGTCTAATTATTTGCTCCTAGTACCTTGGCTCTTTTGCTAGTTTTCTCCAGTAAATTCCAGCCCCATCTTGCCTATTCTCTGTGCCCCTAATTGCAGTCATCCCTATAGCAAAATCTCCTTTTTCCATTCCTGTGTTGGCTTAGTTTTTAGAATACTTTCTGCTACTTTATACAATATCCCATATAGCTATTGTTATTCTCCTTAAGAATCTGCATCCAAAATCCCAGTCTCTCCTTATTTCTTGAGCCCCCCCCCCATTTCATCATCATCCCTTTCACTTCTCGTCCGGTCGATAAAAATATGCCTGAGGTGTATAAAACTAAAAGGACTAAAACATTTTCACTGCTTGTATCTTGCTATCAATATTCATAAAAAGGAGCTTCCAGTTTCTCAGCTTTTGTATTAACTTTTGTTTAGTCTCACACATTCTTAACTGCTATAACCAAATCCTTTTTAACCTATATTTGTACTACATTTTATCATGTCCCCATAAATATGTGTATTGATGAACCAATTTGTGTGTGGGTACATAGTTTACAGCTATTGCCTTTGTTTTATCGTCATGAAATTTGTATCTTGAAAAGATTTGAAACTGTCCCAGAATGTTCCACAACACTGAAATTTCCTTTTCTTTTTATAAGGTACAAAATAATATCATATACAAATAAAGCTATCTTTTCTTGATTACTGTACCAATTTTATCCCTGAATTTCTGAGTTCCTTATTTTCTTTGCCAGTGGCTCTAAAAATTAACACAAAGATGAAAGAGCCTGTAGCAGCTTTCACTGTATGAAAGCTGACAGCAGTATAAGGTTTTTTGTATCTGTATCCCCAAGCAAATATACAAACATAGAAGCATTGTAATGAAGTAGAACAGGAAAGCATTTTAGTCTGTGTCTGAATAGTTTATATTAAAAAGCAACTCAGTTAAAAAAGGTAAAAAATATATTAGGCCTTGATATACTACCAAGACTTTGTAAGAAATGTAACCCTTTTTCAGCATTTAAATTACTAAATTGCATTTAGCTGGTAGCTTGTTGACCTGTGTAGGACTGCACAGACCATTAGACAGATCAATGTCCTCCTAACCTTAGTAGGTGAAGAGCAAGAATATATCTTTGGTCTGATATCCAGGATACTCATGTTACATAGTGGAATGAGTAGGCCGAGGAACACTGCTTCTAATAAATATGTTAAACACAAACCAAAATAAATCAAATATTCTCCTATAATTTTTTGTCAGACACTTGAATGTATACATGTACACATGCATATATCAATAGTAAACTATTATTCAGACAGATAAATCCAAACTATCACTTATTTGGGACTTTGATACCTATCTTCTGGAGAAACAGTTGGAAAAAAAACACAAATGTTATCAAGACCAGTGTTTATGAAGGACTAGGCACATGAATTTGATAAAGAAAGGATTTTAGGATGGTTATTCGGTGAACTATCTATAACAAAGTTAAAATGGAGTACTTATTAACTGCAAGAAACACTCTGATAGTGATAGATAAGAGAAAAATAATGATATATTTATAGTAGCAAGGGGTACTGGTAAGGAGGAAGATTACAAGGGCATCTATTTATATTCCACCTAACACTACTACAATGCAGCTTAAGAAATTTTGGGAGAAATCATCAGCTTTCAACAGGGAATATTACTTATAGGTGGAGACTGGAATTTGATTTGAACCTTGAGGATATATCTGGGTGCCCAGAAGGGAAAATGTAATGTTTACCTCAATGATTTTTTTTTTCTTTTCTGCACTCGGTTAACAATAATCTTTAATCTTATTATCTACTTCAATTTCATTCAAAAAATTATGAAATATTTACAAAACAATCAAGCTTGTGACATTTGTTGTGGTTTTTGCTAGCATTGTCAGAGATGCTGGGTGGGCAGATTGGTCTGACAAGGGAGATGATTTTTCTGAGCTATGATGCAGAATCGGAATTGCTTAGACATGGTAAGACCATGCTGCGTCTAATAATGGTGGCTGCCAAAACAGCAATTGATAAAAAACGAAAATCAAAATCTAAACTAACTATACTAGAAGTAGTGAATATAGTAACACAGATAAAATGACCAGAACTGATATCTTTAGAAAGGGGTAGGAGCAAACTACGTAGGAATAAATGGGAATTGTGGGAACAATACATACAGGGGAGGAATGAGGTTTAAAAGACGGAAGGACTTAAATGAGCTATGTAATGTTTGACTAAAAATGATTGAAGGAGTATAAGTGATGTATAATGTAGAGTATAAGTGATATATAATGTTTGCAACAGGGAGTGTGTCAGTATGGTTTGTGATATAAAATGCTTGCAACCAGGATTGTGTTGGTGTGGTTTGTTTTCATTTATATAAATGTATGATTGCCTACGTAGTAAGTGATAGTTTAATAAAGATGTTTCTTGTTTTAAAAAAGGCAGGCATTGGAAATGTATATAATATTGCTTATGTTATAAGATTTATAGCGATATATGTGAAGCAGATTGTTTATTATGTTAATGTAGTTTGATTACTTTTATATGAATGTAAATTTGCCTATGTTACAAGTGATAATTCAATAAAGGTGTTTAAAAAATAACAAACACATTGTAGGTAAATGTTGCTATTTGCAAATTTTCAGTAATAACAAATACCACTTGCCTTTCAATATGGGTTTATCTAACACATTCTTTGCGTCTTTCAACAACCATTACATGTAATCATACTTTACTATAGTACATACCTTTAACATCTGTAGTGCTGAAAACACCCAAAAAAGATATATATGTTGCAGTGTAACATAATGGGTTTATCCTGTGAAACATAAACATGCTTTTTCCTGTTCCCATATATGTAAAATGCTCTGTCTTCCACTATATATGGGAACAAATTACTTAAATGGACCTGCGCATTTAGGTCATGTCTAAAAAGCAATTTGTGCATCAGTAGTTTTAGCTGGTTAGTGAAAAAAATATTCCATTTAAAAGAATTGCAAATACCTATGTGCATGACTTAGCTACAGTGTAAGCCAGATTCATATAAGAAGGATAGGGAACAGCAGTGATCATATTCCAGATTAAGAGAGACCCCATCACTGATCCTAGAAGTTTCAAGTCTTTTAGGGATTTTGTCTGTAAAGCAATGCATCATTATGGATCACCTAAACAAAAACATTGGCCGCTTAAAATCTCTCAACACAAACCATTTTTGGTTTACAAAGGGAAGACCCTACCTGCTTAAGTATGTAGACATTTTTCAAAGAGTCACTGAGGCAATGAAAGAGGAAAAATGGGTATGCACAGCATATCTTGACCTGGTCAAGGCATTCAGCACCATTCCATTCTCTGGTATTATAAACAAATTAATCAGACTAAATGTGAACTGTCATCTAACCATGGATAATCTGACAAAGGCTATTCTATTTTTTGACTGATTTATGACAAAACAATAATGGAATTGACAAATAGAATATTTTCCTTGACTATACATATCTGATTCTTTCAAAATTAATGGGAAAAAATCCACAGCACTCTGATGATCATTTACTCACAAGAAAAAAGGCATTCAATATTTTCTGGAGATCCTGCTCATACCATTTGAAATTGGAAGTCATTTTGGTATGTAGTTCTTTTAGCAATCACTCTTATAATATAGAAAGTAGGTAAGAAGCATCATATTTTTATGTATCCATCCATACTTCTTATACAGCCACAGTGGACCTATCAGGTTTCTATTCTTGACCACTCCTGGTCACAGGTACAGCTACAACTTTATACCAGTAATAACTAATGCAGTCCTTCAATGCTCATGTCTCCTTCATTGTGATGAATCATACTATGATCCAAATCAGGGCTATCACAGCAAGTAGAGAATAGACTCAGGATCCTTACCTATATGATTATCCACTGGAATCCATGTAACTATGGTGTGTGGAATGCTGTGACAATGGGTATGTGGCGCTCATTCATTGGTATTTCATGAAGTGATTGACTGTTCCCCCTCCCACCATATCATTCATCAATGCTATTCTTATAAGTTTACAACATTCACTGGAGCTATACATAAAAATGTAACCACTTTTCTCTTCCCAACTGTACAGTAATTTAGGAGCAATTAAAAAAATATCCAAACTCCTGGTGGATGATGGCCTCAGTCCTCAGCTTTCCCTTCTGTCTCCTTGTGCCCTTAGAACAATTAACTATCAGGAAATGTGGAAATATAGGGACTATAGGCAATATATATATATATATAAGTATATCTATCTATCTATCTATCTATCTATCTATCTATCTATCTATCTATCTATCTATCTATATGCCAGAAATATTTGAGAATTGTACCTTACTTCAATCACTTCAATCACTATGTCTCCATGGTGGTAGTAAGAAGGGCATTTTATATTGCTCATTTCATAAGTAAGGTTATTGCCTCCAGAAAAAAAAGAGGTTATAACTTCCTGTAATCTTCCCTCATCAGGCCAATAATAGAGTACAATGCTCACTTTGGTATGTTTCTTTCCCAAAGCTTTCAGCAACTGGAGAGACCAAAAAGGTTGCTTACAACGAAAATTAAGGGTATTCAATACCTGTCTTATGTGGACAGACTGAAATCATTGTCACTTTACTCTGTGTCTTACAGACTGCTCAGAGATGACCTGTGCCTTGCATACAGAGGAATCTCTGACCAAGTTTAATGGAAATGTTGCACATTTGCAAGTCAAATGGCACATGGGTCACTCACTCAAAGGACCTTAACCTGGTATGTGACATCAACAGAACTTGCTAAAGAGCCTTGTTTATCTTACAGAAGTTGCCCCACCTGCTTCCTATTCATGTTAAAGAAAACCTCTCATTGGCCCTATTTAAGCATAATTTGGATGATTTTTTTGGGTAACTGGAAATTCACCCCAGGGCTTCCACCTGTATCCCTCTTGGATGGGCAATAGGTGCTGATTTTAGTGTCTGCTTGAACCAGGCACCTTCGTGAACACAGGTTGAACTCGGCTAGGCCTGTAAGTGACTGTTTTGTGTGGTTTCTATTTTGTGTTTGCTCTGAATATGAAGTTAAAGATATTAATTGTAGGCATTTTATAGTTTGTAGTGTTTTTCAAGTTCTAAGTGGGTTCTCATTTATCTCTCCTGTGAATCTGAAGCTACAGCTATAAACTGATTTGGATTTTGTAGTTTCCGCTGTTATTTTCCTGGACTCTTAAGTGGATTAATCAGCATTACTCATCTAACTACTCTGTTTTATTTACTTTTCATACTTAACACAAAAAGCCAACTTTCATCATCTGTGTGAGTTGTAACTAGAACTTTTGGTAATTAAATCCAGTGAGAGTGGGAGTGGGAGATTTCTGCAGTGACCCTTTCCCTGTTGTGCTTTTAAACTTGGAGGCTTTTGAGCAGCCCACTCTCAGTGTATGGCTGGCACTGGAAGCTCCTTCCAGTTTAATTTCTTGTATACCCAGCGTTTGAATCTCCTATCAGTTTCAACTTATCTTACTGAAAACTGGTAGATGAAACTTGGAAGGCTCTCCCCTTAGACTGTTAAAGCTTGGGTTAGTCTCTGTTTCGTACATTATCTGGCTCTTATTACATATTCACACTAATCGTACCTTCACCTTTATTTTGATAAATGTATTTCTGCAGTTACTACCACTTATCTCATTTTCTATCAAAAGTAGCTTGTTCTTAAACCTTAGTCCTATAGATTAATTTGCAGTTCTGAGAGGATTATGAATTACTGCAATATCTAAGCATTGTTTAGACATTGCACTGCACTTCTATCTCCACAAGCAGAATTACTTTTTTCATTTTGCATCAGTGTAGAACATTAATCTTGTTGTTTCATTCACAATTGTGGAGGAATTGAGAACTCCTGGAGGATATGAGCCTCATTTAGTAATTTATTACTGCATTTTCCATAAGCAGTGTTACTGGTAAATGTTTGCCTAGTTTGGTGCCTTGGGCTGTAATCTGGATTGCAATAGCAGTAGTATTGCAATTTTTGCTGCAGGATTTATGCTTCTTTGCTTTTACAGCTGTTTACATTTCAGTTTTGCTGCGAGAGTCTTACATTTATCATTTGCCTACTTTACGTTGCATTCTAGTGTCTTTCTGCTTGTTACATCTGCAACTTCGGATACTTTTGTTGCTGTTTTTTCCCCTGTTCATGTGTCTGCAACTTGTTACAGACCTCCCATCTCCACTGATATTTTATATACTGTTTTCCTGCTGGTCCCTACTGTTTGTATACTAGTTATTGTTTTCTACTTCAATACTGCTGTGATGGCTTAGTGGTTAACTACTGTGACAAGAATGTACAGGGTCCTGGGTTCAAGACCTGCAAAGGCTGTTTATTTGAACCTATAGAAAATTCACCCTGGGGATCACCTCAGTGGCTCTGCTCGACAGGGACACAGGAAAATAATTTTCTTGGGTGGCGAAAGCCAGGGTACCTTTTTGGCTAGGTTTATATAGGCCCTAGGGCCAATAACCTAGTACCTACCTATGGACCTACCTATGAACCTACTGCTACACCATAAAAGTTAAAGTTTCTAAAATTCTAACATACCTGTGGTCATTGACCTGTTGGTACAGTTTCCAAAGCCACACAGCTCAACAATTGGCTTCATTTTATTGGCTACCTCTCCAGCTCATATACACTAACCTGCACAGAGCTTCAACCACCCATGATATTTTATTCAAGAATCAGTTAAATGTTTAAATTACTGAAATGTGAGAAATGAGTTCTTCCTCAAAAATGAAAAAAAGTCTGCATTGAGTTGGACTCTATAGTGGATTGTCTGTGCAAGACCTTTTCCCTGTAAAAAAGACTTACAAAATCTAAACAACTCTAGAATTCCAGTTCCCTAGCTCAGATAATCCATGCCAAGTTCCAATGGACACATCTTGAGCTGCAGTACAGCCCAATCAGATAACTAGGCATTTTTCCATGCTTTAGTAGTAAGTCCAGCTAAACATACCAAACTCAAAGCAGTTATAGTCATCTCCCAGAGTTATTCCTATAAAAACTATGGACCAACACATTCCCGCAACATCTGTAGCCAGCCTTATTAAGACAGTGTAAAATTGTCTCATGGTGTCCAACAATTGTTCATTCCTCAAACAGCATGACACAGTGTTTTTTAGAGATGTACATATATAATGTCCTTGGAAGCAAAAAACTCACACACACTAAACTCAGGCACCAAAATTGTCAGCAGTACACTACACATCACATCTCTCAAAGACCATCACAATGCACAATCCATCATATGCTGAAGCTATAAAGATTACATTGCCTAAATTTCAAATACCTCCAAAATACAAATCAGGCACAAAGTACACTCAGCAAGTTATGCCTTCCTCCTCACATGGCACAAGGAGTCCCAAAGTCATGGATACTCAACTAGTAAGAAGGGTATCTACCCAACCAAACATTCTTGTTATAGGTGACTCCACTGTAAGACATACAGACATACCTCCTACCATGCTGATCAAGGAAAAAGTGATGTCAGTTGCATGTCTGGTGCAAGGATCCATCAGATAAAACACTCACTTAAGTCCTTGAACAAGTACTACTATAACTGTTTCATAGTACATGTGGTGGACAGTGACTTCAGAAGTACATCACTGGACTATTTGAAGAGAATTTATGAAACTCTCAAACTGTGCGCCCCAACCTAGTACTGAGGAGAATTCTAACTTCTCCAAGGATGATGAAGCAAAATGAACAAAAATACTTGAATTCAGTAATTAGCTTAGTATTTGGTATCATTTATGGTGGGAAGAGGCAATATTTGTCAGCCTGGGAGGGTATGATTGACAAACCACACTGCTCTGCCAGGGGTGACCTGCATCTGGTTTAGATTATTGGCAAAGACATTGCCCACTTTATAGTCGCTTATTTAGGCAATGCAAGCCAGATGAACCCATTAACATAATGAAGTAAGAAAAGGAAAATTACTCTTCAATGCTAGGAGCCTAAACAAGAAACTCCACTTCCAACAAATCCTTCTTATCCTGGGGGACATAGATGCCTGTGTACTGACTGAGAAATGATTTAAAATGATGGACAATACCCCAGCTGTGCAGGTTTGTAATGCCTTTCATACATTTGACTAGCTACTGCACAGGAGCGGATAAAGGTGGAGGTGTCTCAGTTTTCATCCTCTTGAGACATACATCAAGAATGCTAAAACTTCCTCATGTCTGAATATCCATCAGAGAAGTCACATACCATACAATAGTAAGCTTTTGAACTCCTTCTATGACCCAAGAAAGCTACATTGTCTATCTATAGCACTAGAGTCAGTCAGTATTAAAGCAATACCATTTTCATTGGTGATCTAAACTATTCAACAATAGACTGAGAAACCTATACCACTAGTGAACAAGCACAGAAATCAATGGACTTTCTCAATGCAAACCCCATGGAAAAAGTAGTCATAGTTCCTATTAGGAGAATCATCATCTTTGATATTGTCATTATTTATATGGGAAATCTTATACCACCACTTGTGTATCTTTGTCAATAGTTAGGTTTGACTACAAAACTGTCATATTCAAAATAAAACTGAAACTAGAGATCCCTTCCACCAAAGATACCTTTAGAAATTTCTCTAAGACAATCTACCTACTCTTAAGTGATACATGAACACGCTGCATATCCCAACAAACCCAGTTAACTCTGCTGAATACTTGGAAAGATACACCACTTCACTAAATCAAATGTAAGCAGCGACATACATGCAGCTGTACCTAGTAGAAGCAAGTGCAGGGCAAACCCCAGGAAAATGGTGGAACCATAATATCACCAGGCTTTACCATAAAAGGAAGAGGAGCAAAAGTTAGAAGTATAATTCACAGAATAATAAAGTGCTCATCAGTGAAATAAATAAGCAGCTTGGGAGCTTAATAAAACCCACAAAAGCCAGGTGTGAGAGTAAAATAGACACACAAGCCAAAGACAATCATAAGGCCTTTTTTTAGTTATGTTGAAAGCCTTGGAAGCACAATGCATCAACGCGCTGATTTAATTGAGAGCAATGCTACCTACACTGATGTTGAAGATAAAGCAAACCTACTAGCTGATAAACTCAGCTCAAACTGTATCCCTCTCTCCCCTCATTCTATCCCACAGGATATACCTGAAACTGACTAATGTTAAGCTAGCACACAAGACAAAGTCCAAAAAGTTCTATCAATAGCTAAAAATAATGCATAAATGGGTCCTGACAATATCTGTGGATGCTTCTTAAATAGCACAGAGCATGAGTGAGCCACCCCCTGACAATGTTGCTTAACCTTAGCCTCCATACAGGTTTTGTACCAAGTGAATGGAGAACAGCTACAGTCATTCACCTGCATGAGGTAGGACCTTCAACAGACTCAGGTATTCTCAGACCCATATATCTTACCAGCCTCATATGCAAAGCCATGAAAAAGACTCACCATGGAACTAATAAATTAGGACATATGGTACCTCCAAACACTGGACCTGTCTCAGTTTGGATTCATCAAGGGCAGGTCATGATTACTCATTCTGGTGGATGTTTTTGAAACAGTAAAAAAAAGCAATGGATGAAGGTAAAATATTACACAATGTATACACTGACTTGGCCAGGGCTGTTGACACAATCTCCAAATCAGGCATAGTAGAAAAGCTAAATAAACTGGGAATAAACCCCTACATCACCCACTGGATTACCAAATTGCTCAAAGACAGGATGCTGGAGATCAGAATAATGGAAGCTACCTCCACAAAGAGACTATTCACCATTGTATTCCTCAGGTTTCAGTGCTGGTACGTCTCCTGATTGTCATCTACTTCTCTGAACTAAAAGCTAATACCAACGGACTCTGGCTAGCTAAATTTGCAGATGACTATAAGCTAGGAGCAGTCTCTGAATTCCCAAATGACTTCGTTATTTTGCAGGAAGGTTTGTTCCAAACAAGTAACTGGTGCCAGAATCATGGATTGAAATGCAATGAAATGTAAAAAAATGCTTTATTGTATCCTTTGGAAAATCATCTACCCCAGGAAACTACTGCACTGACAAAACACCCCTAAGAGTTGACCCAGTTGTTTGCAATTTGGGAACTTATGTGGACAGTGATCTAACTTTTGACTAACATGTGCCCACTGTCATAAGAAAGTCCTTCTGTATCGCATAGTTTTTGAACAAAGGGATTGCATCTAGATCTAGAAATGCCAATGTCCCCCATCACTCAGCCCTCATTAGGCCAGGCATTAAATATAATGCTCCCTTTGGCATGTATCTTTTGAAGCAAATGCAACAACTAGTTAACAGCCTGGATATCATTGCTGGAACATGTGTCTAACAGAGCTCTTTTCAAACTATCTAGAAATATACAGAGCTAAGTATATTTTTTTAGTTCTTCAGAATTGTGTACTGTAAATTGTTGCTGGACTAATTTTAAAAAGAGTCGTGCACTGTTATTTTTGATTCACTATATAGTTTTTCAGATCTCTGCTGAAAGCGTTTTGTCCCACCTCTTCCTATTTTCTGCTGTGTCTTAAGTTGGTATAACTGTTTTTTACAGCTTGTGTCATCTGACTAAATGAAGGATTACTTGCATAATAATAGACCCTGTTAGTTAACAGCCTGCATATCATTGCTGGAACCTGTGTCTAACAGAGCTCTTTTCAAACTATCTGGAAATATACAGAGCAGAGTATATTTTTTTGGTTTTTCAGAATTATGTACTGTAAATTGTTGCTAGACTAATTTTATTCAGAGTTGTGTACTGTTATTTTTGATTCACTGTATAGTTTTTGAGATCTCTGCTGAAAGTGTTTTGGCCTACCCACCCTCCCTAGCTCTGGTTTGTTGTTTAAATTTGGTGGCTTTTGCAGTTGCCCTCCCCACTGTAGATTTGATCTGTGACACTCCCCCCAGTCCCATCTCTTTACCACATTCTACCTAACACACTCTTTCTGCACTTGTTTTTAGTAATTATTAATTTAAATCTCATTTTTAAACTGTGTTGGTCTAATATTGCTACATACTCAAGTGTGCTGGCTTGCACTGCATTTGAATTGTTTTTACTGATGTTTTAGCTACTTTTCTGTAAAAAAAAAAAACAAACAACAAAACAATGTAAGCCTGTTTCCTACCATTCCTATAACTAGTGTAGTCCAGATACAGATTTGCTGTATCCAGGACTGTATGTAAGCTTCTGACCCCCCCCCCAAGCCTTTCTGTGTTGGAGGGAAGCCTTCTAGCTTGTCAGTGGGAGTGGTAAGCAATTGGTAACCTGTATACCATATAAGGAATGGTTCTGGCTCAGAAATTGTAGTTATTGGCTGTCTGGGCAATCTTTTCCATCTCTCTCAACTTTCTGATTTGAAAGCCTGCATTTGCACTTGTTTCTTTCCTGTAACTAGTCTAGTGCAGATACAGATTCTTAGTTTTAGCAGTTGAATTTGCTTATTCATACTCAGCAGTTGTTCAGAACTTATTGTAAGCATTAAATAAGCTACTACCTACTATAGCACTAAACCTTCCTCATTACCTAGAGGAAAACAGTTTTTGCACTTACTTTTCTCACTTGCTTAGAGAAGAACAGCTCTTGTACTCAATTTTCTCACTTATCTAGATGAAAATAGTTTTTTTATTCAGGCATGTCCAAGGGTCAGCTCCCAGTGTTCTCTCCTGTCTATCTGATGAATCTGGGCATCTTGGGGCAATGTAGAAATTGCCTCATGTACACAGACAACCCTCTTCTCCTACCACCAAACACTATGACCTGTGAGAGATGCACTTATCTAGCCAAACAGGAGGTAAAGCTTTCTCCAACCAAGACCAAACTTGACATTCAAGAGGAGAAGGTAAACACTTGCACCACACCACACTTAACACATAGTCTCACTAAATCTATACCACCAAAATCCACACTTAGAAACACAAAAACATTTGTGGAGGCTCTCAATAATAATCAGCCCAAGCAACAAAGGCCTGCAAAGCAGAAACGCAAGCAACTTCCACCCCCAAGACAAACCAAATGACACATAGCCTACAGACTCAGTGTGCCACTCAACCACAGCCAATAAGGCAAAACACCATATCCAACACACTAATCATAGATGACTCTATAGTCAGGCACATGGATGTCCCACTCACAAGGCTAAACAAGGAGAAGGGTACTGTCAGCTGCCTGTCAGGTGCCAGGATCTGCCACATAACCCATGCACTCAGGTCACTCCACAACAAGTACAGATATGATTCTGTCATTGTCCATGTTGGCGTGAACGACCTGAGATGTGCCTCCCTGGACTACAGGAAAAGAGACATGAAAGAGTTCTCTGATCTTGTAGCCCAGGCAGGTATGACACTAGCACTGAGTAGCATTCTGCCATTGCACAAAATGATACCACAGTACAAGGACAAAATGATTGACTTCAACAATTGGATAAGCTTCTGGTATCATTCTAAGGGGATCCAGTATCTGTCTGCTTGGGATGACATGGTTGACAGATCATGATGCTTTGCCAGAGATGGCCTACACCTCTCGCCCTTGGGATTCCGGATACTGGCTAAGGCTCTTGCCACTCTTATAGTGCCTTTTTAGGCAATGTTCAAATGACAAATTCACCACTGTAACAGGAACAGGCAAGCAAAAACTAAGGGTAATGCTACTCAATGCTAGAAGTCTAAATCTCAAAATGCACTCACTCGAGGCACTCCTTAAAATGGAGAACATCAATATCTGTGCAATGACTGAGAGCTGGTTCAAGGCTCCAGAGAGCACTCCTGCATTACCAGGCTATAACTCATACCACACTTTTCAGCCATGTAACCTGGACCGGAACACCAAAGGCAGAGGTGTGTCCATATTCATTAAGGATATCCACACCAGGCTAGTTGCTCAGCATAATGCATCCGAATTTATCCAAGTGCAACTAATGCTGGGCAAAACTGCAATCCAAATTGTAGCTTGCTACAGATCCCCCACCATTCCCCAAGATTTCCACTCCTCTTTTCTTGATGTACTGGAAAATATTAGGGTTCAACCAAACACCCTAATAATGGGTGATTTCAACTACTCCACCATTAACTGGGAAAACTACTCATGTACCAACTCCTTCACACAACGCTTTCTGGAATTCATAAAATCCAATGCTCTGGATCAACTTATCCACACCCCCACCAGAGGAAATAATATCCTAGACCTAGTCATTCCCAACATGACTGACCGGTGTTCCACACCTGAAGTCAACTCCTCATTGGTCCGATCCAACCATAAGCTAATCACCCTTGATATCCACATCCCACCCCCACCCCCCCTTTAAGGAAACCATGGTAAAAAATTTCTCCAAAGCCAACTTCATGCTTCTTAAGACAGAAGTGGGGAACTTCATGACACCCATGCAGATGGACAAAAAAAGTTTCGACTGCTGAATCCTACACAAATGCACTCTATAAACACTTACATGAGTCATGGATCATGCTATCCCAAACAGAACCAAGATGCTATCCTCCAAAAAAAAAGGAAGCCAATCTGGTGGTCCCCTACCATAAACAAACTGTACAACAGATGGAAGAAATTGTTGTAAAAGAGAGTAAAATCCCATGAGTGGAGAAGCTCCCTGGTCAGCCTCAGTAAGAAGCTGAGATCCCTTATAAGATCCTCCAAAGCTAGCTCTAAAAACAAAATCGCCACTGATTCTAAGGACAACCACAAATCATTCTATAGCTGTGTGAAGAATCTCAATGGCAGCACACAGATCTGCACTGAGTTACAGCACAATGACACTAAATATACAGAACTAACTGATATTGCCAACATCCTGGCAGATAGGTTCAGTGCTAACTTTACCCCCCCCACCCCCTAAAGGGCCCATATCTATACAGGAAGAATGAAGAGTCCCTGTAATCACAACTATGCAGGTAAAAGCTGCATTCTCTAAGGCCAAAAACACAGCATCCATGGGACCGGACAACATCCCAGGCTGCATTTTACACAAACTTCAGAACGAACTGGCTCCCCACCTAAGCACCATGTTCAATCATAGCCTCACATCAGGCTTTGTGCCCAATGAATGGCGTACAGCAACAGTTATCCCACTCCACAAAGGGGGAGCCACCACTGATCCCTAGAACTATCGCCCTATTAGCCTGAAGAGCCTGGTCTGTAAGGCCATAGAATGTATCATCATGGAACTCATTAACAAAGACATTGGTAATCTCCAAACTCTGGATCCCACCCAGTTCAGGTTTGTGAAAGGCAGAACATGCCTCCTGAACCTGATCAACTTCTTTGAGGCAGTCACCAAAGCCGTAGATGAGGGTAAGGTGGTTCGCACAGCCTATCTTGACCTCGCTAAGGCTTTCAACACCATCCCCAATTCTGGAATTAGAGCTAAACTCACTAAACTAGGTATAAATCCCTACATCACAAAATGGGTTGCCAACTGGCTCACTGACAGAACCCACACTGTAAAAGTTGCACACTTCAAATCTGACCTCAAACCAGTGACAAGTGGAGTACCACAGGGTTCAGTCCTGGGACCTCCCCTGTTTGGTATCTACTTCTCTGAAGTACAGGCTAACACAGAAGGCCTCTGGCTAATGAAGTTCACAGACGACTGCAAACTAGGAACCATAGTTGAGTCCCTAAATGATCTGGAAATCCTACAGAAGGGCCTCGCTGAGACAGATACCTGGTGTCAGAGCCATGGCCTCAAGTTCAATGCCAAAAAGTGCATTGTCAACCCCTTTGGTAAAAACTCTGCACCCATGAACTACTACATAGACAGCAGTCTACTTAACACTGAATGTGTGATAAGAGACGTTGGGACCCAGGTGGACAGTAGTCTGTACTTTGATAGTCACATTGTCACAGTAGTCAGGAAGTCCGTCTATGTGGCACACCTCATCATAAAAGGGTTCTCATCCAGGAAAAAAGAGGTCATTGTTCCCCTCTACTCTACACTCATTAGACCCATTATAGAGTACAACGCCCCTTTTGGAATGTACCTCACAAGACATCTGCAGTAGCTGGAAAGGCCACAGAAGTACCTCACAAAGAGGATTACTGGCCTCAAACAGATGCCCTACACTGATCGTCTCAAAAACTCCAGCTTTACTCCTTAGCATATCGCCTACTCTGAGGTGATATCTGCCTAACATATTAAGCTATGTCAAACTCAGAGATGTTGGACATGCTACACCTAAAGAAATCCCAATCCCTCTGAGCTACATGGTCTAGGGACCTAAACCTTGTCACCACAATAAACATGACATGCTGGAGGGATAGA